>NC_045709.1:62653414-62953414 GCF_009834535.1 Camelus ferus
GCTTTTCAGAGTATTCAGTTTCCCCAGAAAGCTAGAATAGCCAAACCTGTAGGTCAGTGTTTTATTGTCAGACTGGGTAACTCATTTCCTTGGCTCCCAGATCTTCTCTTTGTCATGTTTACCCCACTTTTGGAAGCTCATCGTCTTTGTCTTCCCAGCCTGTCCTATTTAACAGAGCCTTTAACATTTAACATTTAACATTTTACCTTGCTTGCTTTAGTTGTCTGTCTTTGAATCTTCTCTGGCTTTCATTTTATGATACATGTGACTAGAACCGCACCTGTTCCCTTGGGGTCAGGAATCACCATGACTTTTACACAGACAGGGTGATGCTTTCTGATTTATTCCAAACACCTTTTTGATGAGGGCTATCATTTTATTGATGTTTGGGGGACTGTCATATTTCCTCAGTTAGCCTTAGAGAGAGGTGAGTCATTCACTTTTACTCATCTGACTTGCTGAGCTCCAGCAATTGGGTCATATTTGTTACCATGTTCAAAGTATTAGCAGAGGTGGCTGCTGGCAGTGGTAACGTTCATTTAGCTGAATTAGAGACCCTCCTGTCCCCAGTGTGACTTGGGAATTGCCCTGTTGCAGTTTACAAAGAACTAAACTTAGTATGATATACTTGTATTGAGAATCTGTCCTATAAGTTATCAATAATAAACTAAATACTAACAGTGATCAACTGGCTTTTATATAAAAGAAGATACATTTGATAGATTGATATTTTAATGGCAGAAACAGAACTTTTGTCTGTGTCAGGCCAGATTTAGGCAAAGCTTAGCTTTTCTGTTATTGGTGATACTGACCCTCCAACTGTTGCTCTGAGTCACCCTTACTGTCTCTCAGCTGTTTATAATAATTAGAAGGCAGCTCATGAACTTATCCTGTGTAGCATGTTAGCTGATAATCCCATAAGATTTGTTGTCCTTTGGCATATTTGCATTTTAATGCTAGTCCAAGAAATAATCAAATTGATGACCCCCTGGTGCTTGAATGATTTTGGAGAGTTGGATGGGAGAAGTAGGCACACACCCTTCTGCTTCCTTATGAGGCTGGCTCTACTAAGTTGATGTTGTCAGATCATTAAATAACAAAAATTTCATGTTGATGCTTTGCTCTCATAACCTCATACACTGATATTTTGTAGAGCTATTTTTTTAATTGAAGTATGGTCAGTTACAATGTGTCAATTTCTGGTGTACAGCATAATGTCCCAGTCATGTGTTCATTTTCATATTCTTTTCCATTAAAGGTTACTACAAGATATTGAATGCAGTTCCCTGTGCTATACAGAAAAAAAAATTTAGTCTAGATTTAGGGTGTGATTAACAGTTGCAACAGTTTAACAGATTAACAGTTGCAAATCTCAAATTCCCAAATTTACTAAACTTGTCCAAATTCACTGCTATAGCTCAACTTGCTCATCGTGAGGATGAGTCCAGTGATCCACTGAGGTTTTCTCTGAAACACAGACTGTTTCAGTGGACGGTGCTCAGTGGGAAACCTCTGGACTGTGCTAGTGCATCCAGCTCACCACATGTACACCAACTGCGGGCAGCCTGCCATTTCATATGATTTTAATTAGTATGATTTAAACATCTGAATTCAGTAGACTGTTAAGTCATCTGAATTTTCTTTCAACAGAATAGCTAAATGGCCGTAAGCAGTGAATTAAAATAAAACCCTTCAAACTCCATAATCAGAGGATATTAAAAACTCTTCACACCAGCAGGCTGGTGTCTGGGAGAGGACTGGGAAGCCCTGCCTGTGTGTGGCCTGGCAGGATGTCCTGTTGCATAGTCTGCATGGGTAACACTGGCCGTGGAGAAGTTTTGGAGGGGGAAACCAAAAAGCTTTAGATCTTTTACTGAATTATTTAAATGTGCTTCTAAAGCAAGTAAAAACCATCTGTAAAAAGGTGAGAATAATACTGAATGAGCCTCTATTATTATGCAGATCATTGTTGTCTTTTCAAGGTCTTTTGCAGCTCACTTAGGACTAATGACTTTTTGGAGAAGAGATCTGTGAGATGCGTTGCGGATGAAATTTAACAGTGCTGGCCTCTTGACAGTTGAAACATATTTTTAAGATCACTTGTGTAAGGTTTAAAATCCTTTTTATGATTTAAGGGGCCTAGTTTACATTTAAAATGATACCCTATGATATATTTTAAACTTTCATGACGGAGTGTGTTTCCAGATCTTGACAAAGGTCTCAAACAGATGAATGAGCTGGAGAGAGCAAAGCTGACACTTTCCCTGTTTTATACCAGACCAGGATAGGCAGACAGCAGAACAGTGTGGTCCTGCAGAAGCTGAAGCCTGACATTCCTTACACCATCACCCTGTCCTCCCTGTATTTTGATGTGGAAGGAGGTCAGATGATGGGAAGAGGCAAACCAGTAAGTAAACCTGGACTCCCTTGGCTTTTTTAGTAACCATCATGGGGATGGAATCACATCTTCCACTGGAAACATTGGGGTGACACAGAGTTTTGATAAACTTTTCAAATGCATGTTAATAATGCTTTTCTTCTTCTTCTTCTCCTTCTCCTTCTCCTTCTCCTCCTTCTCCTTCTCCTTCTCCTTCTCCTTCTCCTTCTCCTTCTCCTTCTCCTTCTCCTTCTCTTCTTCTTCTTCTTCTTCTTCTTCTTCTTCTTCTTCTTCTTCTTCTTCTTCTTCTTCTTCTTCTTCTTCTTCTTCTTCTTCTTCTTCTTCTTCTTCCTCTTCCTCTTCCTCTTCCTCTTCTTCCTCTTCCTCTTCCTCTTCCTCTTCTCCTTCTCCTTCTCCTTCCTTCTTTCTTCTTTCTTCTTTCTTCTTTCTTCTTCTTCAGGGGGGTGTCTCTGTTGGGGGTGGGTGGTAATTAGGTTTTATTTATTTTTTAATGGAGGTACTGGGAATTTAACCCAGGACCTCGTGCACACTAAGCATATACTCTACCCCTGAGCTATGCCCCCCCAGGATCTTAATTGTCTTTAATAACCTTATGGGAGTTATCTGTCTCTGGTCTTGGAGAAAGGTGTTTATTACTTTCTAGGATAACACAAACAAACTATTCTTGAGGCCAAAATACCTTATGGAGGGTTGAGACATGACCCAGATGATCACAGACCTTTTTTCCTTTATTCACTACTTTAACAGACACTTGCAGGGTGCCTACTGCAGGGGTCCTGCTGTGTTCTAGGGTTCCCAGGATCCATCAGTAAACCTGGGCTTCATGTGTGCTGGAATGTTAGGATCACACATGATGTACTTTCTTTGCCTTTCAGAACCTTTGACTACTGTGAAGAACCTCAGAGTGTATGATCCCTGCACCAGCACTTTGAACATTCACTGGGAGCACACAGAGTGAAATCCTGGTCAGTACAAGCTCTTCTATTCACCAACAGCAGGTGGTCTGGAGGAACTGGTCACTATTTCCTGTAGGGAAAAGTGTGTGGTAGTTTCAGCTATAGATTGCAAAGTGGAGAGCAAGACTTAACCAATTCACCACAGTGCTGAAGGAGTTCATGTTCCTTTAGTAGAACTTGATGGATGGTAGTCAGTTGGTGCCTTATAGCCTGGGTGATGGGGGCTTCAGGGGATTGGGGCTGGGGTATCGAGTCATTCCAGGGACTTTTCAAGGAGCTAGGGC
Organism: Camelus ferus; assembly: GCF_009834535.1. Classification (NCBI taxonomy): domain Eukaryota; kingdom Metazoa; phylum Chordata; class Mammalia; order Artiodactyla; family Camelidae; genus Camelus; species Camelus ferus. The sequence goes on from NC_045709.1 coordinate 62,657,053, forward strand.
ATGTGCAGAGAAGTCTTCATCAACTCTTACAACAGTTTGTGTGGGGCACATCTTTAGGTCCCAATACTACAGAACCTGCTTCTTGACTTGGTCTTGAGTTAATATTTTCAGTATTTTGTTGTTCAAAATACTATTTCTTGTACAAGGTTTTCAAATCAAATACTTTACATTGTATTAAAATCTTCAGGTGCCAATCCCTGGGAATACCAATTATGCCATTCTTAGGAATCTGCAGCCAGATGCCCCATATACCATTACAGTGGTTCCCGATTATCCTGAGGGCAATGGAGGGTGTACAGCAGACACTGGAAGGATATGGAAGTAAGAAGACAGACAAATTTAGCATTTTCATGATGCATTTTGCTTTTTAGTATAGTGTAAAGTTTAAAGTATAAAGAAAATTTGGGAAATTCATAATTATGGAATAAAAATGTAACAATTACATATAGTTTACATCCCAACCCCCACCAATTGTTAATATTTTAGAGTATGAAATAAAAATGACATTCTTCTGAAATGCTAACTCCAGGATTTATAAATGTGTATACAGTTATCCATATTCTCTGTCACTGACAAAAGTTCATGAGCTTTGCCTTGTGCTTGATAAATTTGTATGAAGCAGTGTTTTGTCACTGACTTTCAGTGTCAGTTGTTGAAATCTGTTGGTCATGTTACTTGATAGCACATTTCTCTGCTGATGAAGTGCTTTATGGCATTGGAAATCTGTTTGCTTTCATTTGCTATTAACATCTTGAGAAACCATTTGATAGTGGTTTTGCAATACTTTGTACTATTGTTTAAAGGCTTTGGTGCATACCTCTAAATTTGTTTTGTCTTAAAAATGAACGTGCTGATGGCTAAAAGAAAGCAAGTTTGGATGACTTCTTTTGACAAAAGATTAGTGGTCTAGAAAAATGGTGTTATTGCTAAAGTGGAGTTTCGGGATGATACATGGATTTAATTTGCATGTCTTTCTAAGTCCATTTTGGGGCAGTTAATTGAGAACCGAGTGTATCTTTGATTTCTCCCTATGTTTGCCTTTTCTTTGAATCACAGAAGACATTCAGTGTCTGTTGAATGAGAAGAAATGAATGATTGGAACTAGCTAACCTAGCTGCCAGAGTTAGATGGGCATCCTCAGTGTTGTCAGTTCTCATTTAGAGGCGGAGGTGATATAATCCTCTTGTCTATCTCTCCATCACCTCTGCTGGAAAACTGAAGCTGCTTTTCCAATTTCTTGCCCTTTTCCCTTGTCCTTTTGTGGCCAACCCAGGACTACTAATTTTACTCCCTTGTTTTGATTGGCAACAACTTAGCTTCTGCAGAGAACAAGGCCCTAGTTGGCTAAGTTTGGCTAAATGTGGATTTGGAGAATTTTCATCTGCTTTTGTATGCAGATAATTCAAAGTTTAAGGAGAACAGTATTTTATCCTGCTACAGAGTGGAAGTTCCGGATGAGTGATAACAAAAGCTTGACATGTATAAATAGATGTAAGAAATACGTGTTGGTTTTCCTTTCCTCAGTGGTGAGAGGACTGGCCAGAAATGTTCAAGTGTACAGTCTGACCACAAACAGCCTGGACATTCGCTGGACCCCACCTCGGGCCAGTGCAGCAACACCACGTTTGTGTGCTCCCCTGGCTGGCACTGGAGCCCTAGAACCTGTAAGTAGTGTTGTCACCTTAGAGCTGGCAGAAGAATTTTGTAGATTTTATTGCACTTCCTGCTGTGTTTGCTGGCACAGGACAGTAGGTCAGTTGGTGTGGCCCTGGGTCACATGCACACTCATTTCCTGATGAACTTAGTCTCATATTTGTGTCATGCTTGGTAGTCTGTGAGAATGCAGGCCACAAACATGCCCATGTACAATGCTTGAGTGATTGCTTTTGATGAATTAAATCGTAAAGGTATTAACTGTAGGGTTAGTAAGTAAAAATGAATTTGGGGAAAATGCAAATTAGCTATATGAGTTAAAAAACCCCAGTAGTAAATGCAAGTCATTGATTGACCTTGTCAATATGGGCTTTCATTGTAACACACATGTCTTTGTTAGGAATGTACCTGAGTTTGCCTTCATTGGCTCTTAACAGAGCCTATCTATCTTGGTACTATTCAGCTTTCTAAGTAGGTTAATAATATAGAGAGCAGAAATTACTAATTTGAGTAGGGAAAGTGTCAGAACACCTGAGGGAAAGTAAATTTACAAGACTTTACAAAAAGAAGCAAGGACCATGAACAAAGATAAACACATGATGAGCCTGTTCGAATGTTGACTTTCATCCTAGGGTGTGGCAGGATGTGTTCAGACAGCACTGCCCTTATCCATCACATGGGGTAGCTGTACTATAATAGAAAATCTCACCCAACAAGTGTATCTTATGTGTATGTGTCTGTAACATTTGGGGTGATTCGGGGTCACTGTCATAAGTCCTGGATGTTGTATTTGAGAACCTTCCCAAGGAACCTAAATGGGAGGTTGCTGAGGTCGTTAAGGGTCAAGTGTGAACTGACATTTAGTGGAGAGGGAATTTCTGCGGGTGATGTGCATCTAATGCTGTGGCCTGGGCAGATGTCACGAGGTAGCACAGAGGTTGGCTTCTGTTGTGTCTGGGCTCAGCCCTTTACCATAAACTTTATTATGCTGACTAATAAGAGACTCAGTAAGCATTTGGGTTGTTGGCAGACAGAATTTGTCATGTCCTCCCCTCCAGGTTGTGGTGCCAGGAAACACCTGCATGGGACACTTGGAGCAGCTGATTCCAGACACCCTATTCCGTGAACATCATTTCCCTCCACTTGGATGGAGAAGGGAATCCCAGCCCCAACCAGGGCCAAACACATGAGGCTGAAATCCTTTCCACCCAGTTCCCTTGTGACTCAGTGAGGAACGCTGGACAGGTGGGTGGTGAGGGTGTTGCTGAGAGCTGCCTCCACCTGACACAGGTGAGGGGAGGCCTGGTGCCCACTTTTGCCCGGATCCCTACTTTCACATTCTGCGTGCCATTGGCCCATTTTCTCATCTGGGACCTGAGTTAAGGAGAGGTTTCTTCGCTTCTCCTGCCCTGCATTGGGTCTTCTCACCAACTAGGCACTTTTGAAATGTTGAGTGCTCAGCTTCTGTGTTTCATTCAGCAGAAAGTCATCAGGGTAGTTAAAATCATTTTCTCTCCCAGTCTGTACATTTTGGCTCCAACCCAATTTCTGTCCTGAAAAGCTCAGCACATAACCATAGCTCTGAATGGAACACTTTCTACTGTTTAGGGGTCCACATGAGAAAGGTAGGAGATGTGGATTTTATCACAAGGGAGGAAACATCCCAGAGAGTGGTGAAATCCCTGGGTACAGTTACCCTGACCTGGTTACAGTTCTTTTATACCCCTCCCTTCACCCCTATGTCCACCTGTTCACAGACATGTCACTAATTATTGTGTTGATTTATTTAGGACCAAGCAGTGGACCGAGGAATCTGAGTCTTTGGAGAGACAACCAATATCCTCTCTATACCCTGGAATCACACTGATGGCCAGTTCAGCAACACAGGATCATTTTTTTCTCCCATTATTGGTGACCCAGTAGATGAATATGAGAGTCTTATACTCGTTTATGTGAGCAATTTGTAACCTCTTGCCTGGTTGGAAGGTGAAATTAAGCTTTCTTCTTTAGAAGTGCTGTGATGACAGTTGAGTCCTGTCTCTTGTGTGACAGTCTGACAGTATCCTGTGTCTCTTGTTTGACAGTCACATTTTATATGACTTTCTCTGACCTGGGCAATCAGAATCCTCCCCAGCTTGGGGGTGGTGATGTAGGGTTGTGCTTGGCAGTGCAGTGGGGGCCAAGACTGAGGCAGGAGACCTGGAGTCCCCACTGGAATTCCTGGACACGGAACCTTTCCCCATACCTGGGGGCGCTGTCCCCTCCCTGGTGGTCCTGCCTCCTGGCATCCTGTCTTGGGGCCCTGCTGGGATCCTCTCACCTAGACCTGCATCAGGGGAGTTACCTTTAAGATTTGTCAGCATCCTGGGCTTATTTTTTCATATTGCCTGCTCACTTTCCTGTTGGTTTTTTGTGTTTTTCTTACATTGATTTGAAGGCTTATTTTTAAAATTTCTAACAACCAGAGCTGCTGGGCTCAGAGGCGCTGGACATTTGACTAAGGCCAGCATGGTGCGAGCACCAGCTGCATATGGAGGCCTATGTTGGGCCCCTGCCAGCCTGTGCACAGTGCCCCACAGGCCAGCCTGGCTGTGGAGACCTCATGGCCACTGAAGGGTGGGCAGTCCAGGCCCCACAAAGTCTGAATTATTTTTTTTAAGGTTGTATAAGTTAATCTTGTATTGATTGTTTCTCCTGTGGATAGTTTTATCCTGGTCTGGTGTTTGCAGGTTAACTCTATTATGTTTCTTTATTGCTCATGCAGAATAATCCAGTTGATTTTATGCACTGATCCTCAATCCAGTAACCATGGCTTAATTCATTTACTGATTGTGAATGTCTTTGTATTATGGTGGATTTTCCATGCATATAATAACACCATGTACACACAATGCCAGTTTTCTCACTTACAATTTGATCTTTATGCCTATTTTGTTGTTGTTGTTGTTTTAATTGCATTATTGTACTGACAGTGTCTTCAGTACATTATTGAATAGAAGAGTTGAAAGCTGGCATCTGGTTCATTACAGAGAAAACTCTCTCAGTATTTGCTCATTAATTATATTGTTGGTTATTGTTACTGAGTCCAAACTCATTCTGCTCACCGCATGATAGGCCAGTAAATCAGGAGATGAGGTGTTGGGGCAAAGAATAGTGACTTTATTCAGAAAGCTGGTTGATCCAGAAGATGGCAGACTGATGTCCTGGAGAACCATCTTTTCCAAGTCAGAATTCAGGCTCTTTTTATACTAAAAAGAGGAGGGGGAGTGTTTGGTTGTTGCAAACTTCTTGTTGTAGGAATTCTTTGTTCTTGGAATCCTGTGTTTTTGCAGCTCTCCACGTGGGTGAGATCATGATGTCACTGTAAACCTCCAACAAAACAAATGTTATTTTTCTATATTGCAACATGTTATCTTTATATGAATGGAAAAGTGTAAATATCCTTAAAGGTCAGAGCCTTGAGAACAGGCTCTCCTGTATATTTCAGGCTATTGGCAACATTGTTTTACAAAAGGTGCAGAACCAGCAAGTCTAAACCTAGGAAGCAACACAGGGTTAAAGTCAAAGGAACAGATCTAATATGGAGTCAGATTTGTTCTTTTCTATTCCATTATCAGTTCACTTAGCTAATCAGATTCAGGAAGCTGCCTTCTTTCCTTTTGTTTTCTTTCTGGTTCATGTTGCTCTGAATCTGTTTCTTCCTGTTTGAATTCTAAATTTTGTTGGACTCATCATGCTCATTCATGTTAGATTCAGTTTTCTATTTCCTTTGTCTGCACCTCACTTTGCATTCCTGTCTAGTAAAAAGCCAGTTTCCAGTCTATTTCCTTCCAAAGAATATGGATGATACTGTGAATGGAATTTCTGTTGGTAAAGAAATAAAGATGGCAATCTTTATTAGACTTCTTCTACCACAGGGGGAGGAGTAACTACAGCTGAAGTGACCTGGGTAATTGCAACCATCTGCAGGTCCTGCTTGAATGGTTGTGGATTCCTGTAAAGCAGAATGGAATTGTCACTTTTGTTTTTGAACAAAAAGCAAGAACTTTCTGTCTTTTTATGTTCCTCTTCTGTGCTGTTTGCATTTTCTTGGACTGCTGAGTGTGCGATTCCTGGGTACCTGGACTCCATGAAAATCAATGCCTGGTGCAGGGTGCCTTCTCTTTATTCCAATGTTGCTCATCCTAAAGTGTTTGTGCTGACTTATCAGAATGGGGTGTTAGGTGCAGACATATGTACTGTGCAGTAGATTAAGCACATCTCTGCCAACCCCACCTTCCTCACCCATTCCAGAAATTGCAAGAATAGGACCCAAAATATATTTTCATTACAGAATCACAATTAGACAGTTGCTCAGAGTTAATAATGCCAGCCCTCCTTTATGTAGCAAAACAAAACAGACACACACAAACCCTCAGCACTTTTAATGAGCTGATTCTGGTTGTGCTGTACTCTTTTAAGCTTCATTTAGATATTTTTATTCAGCAAGAAAATGGCTAAGAACAATGGAGTGTCCAATCTGTATCTTGTGCAGAGACCAGAACTAACCTGTGCTGATGCTCTTACCAGGCTACTGTGGCTGGTGGTACTACCACGCTGTGACCACTGCCTGTCCTCCTTGTATCTATTCATCTTATCAAAATTTTCAAAGCAACTTTAACCCTGTTCTTTCTCAGTACAACTTTGCAGGATAGGAAATGCAGGATTTCATATCCTAAGTTTTATATATAAATGAAAATTGAAGTTTAGAGACTTGAAGTGGCCAGAATCAGAAGTGACTAAGTAGTAAGATGTAATATAGCAGGATGAAAATCAGTCTGTGCACTTTTCTTCTGGTGCCAGGTTTTAGCTGCTTGAAGGACAGGTCTGAGTCCTGGCTCTGCCACTTGCTGTCTTGGGAAAATTGCTTAACTTTTCCAAGCCACAGCTTCATTCTCTGTAAAATCATCTATGATATAGATCTTTTTATGACTGATTGTCTTGTAAATGAGATAATGTGAGTTAAGCCCTTAGCACAATGATCACCAAAAGAAGTACCCAGATTTGTTGTTGTTGTTGTTGTTATTATTACTAATATTGTTATTATTATTACTACTACTACTAATGTTGCTGAATGTTCACATTATCCCAAGTATATCCTTTTACAAATTTTATAGAATTTTTATTTGTTTTGTGTTTGTTTTTATTGAGATATAATAGACATATAGCTTTATATTAGGTTCTGGTATACAACATAATGATTTGATAGTTATATATATTGTGAAGTGATAACCACTGTAAGTTTAGTTAACTTCCATCATTATATATATTTACACATTTTTCTTGTGATAAGATTCCACCCCCTTAGTAATACCAAATATTTTATGTGGTGTTATTACTGATAGTCACCACACTGTATGTGTCATGACCTCATGTTATTTATTTTGTAGATGGAATTTATATGTATTGGCCCCATTAACCAATATTTCCCGTCTCCTCCCCACACCTGGCAACCACCAGCCCATTCTCTGTATCTATGAGCTTTTTTTGTTTTGTTTTGTCTTATTTAGTTTCCAACTGTAAATGAAGCCATGCATCTTTATCTCTGTCTGATTTATTTCATTTAGTTTAATGCCCTTAGGGTCAATCCATGTTGATGCAAATGGCAAGATTTCATTCTTTATAATGACTTAATGGTATTTTGTTAGTTATATACATGCATACCAGATTTTCTCTGTCCATTCATCCACTGATGGACACTCAAGTTGTTTCTGTATCTTGATTATTGAATTAATGCTGCAGTGAAAATGGACATGCAGATCTCTCAAATTAGTGTTTTCATTTCTTTCAGATAAATAAGAATGGGTTTGCTGGATCATATAGTAGACGTTTTTTAGTATTTTGGGTAACTTCCATGTTGTTTTACACTGTGGCTCCACTAATTTATGTTCCTAACAGTCACAGGTTTCCCTTTTCTCCATGTCTGGCCAAAACTTGTTATGTTTTGTCTTTTTGATAATACTCATTCTAACACATGTGAGGTGATATCTTGTGGTATTGATTTCTGTTTCCCTGATGACTAATGATATTGACCGTTTTCATGTTTAAATCATATTGGTTTTTTTTATGTTGTTATTATTGAGTTGTAGAAGCTTTTTTATATATTTTGTATATCAGTCCCTTTTCAGTTATAGTATTTGCAGTTCTTTTCTCCCATTCAGTAAGATGCCATTTCATGTTTTTGTTAATTTCCTTTGCTGTGGGGAAGCTTTTTAGTTTGATATAATCCCACTTGCTTACCTTTATTTTTGTTTCCTTTGCTTTTGGTGTCAAATCCAAAAGCTCATCACCAAGATTGATGTCAGGGAGCTTACTGCCTATGATTTCTTATAGTAGTTTTATGGTTTCAGATATTACATTCAAGTCCTTCATGCATTTTGAGTTGACTTTTTGTTTGGTAATAAGATAGGGGTCTATTTTCATTCTTTTGTATGTAGTTATACAGGTTTCCCCACACCATTTAGTAAAGAAACTGCCCTTTCCCCGTTATATATTTTTTGCTCCCTTGTCATAAATTATTGTTGATATATGCACAGGTTTATTAATGAGCTTTATTCTATTCCATTGATATACCTGTCTGTTTCCAAGCCAACACCATACTGTTTTGATTACTTTCATTTTGTAATGGAAGTTGTTTTCTTTTACAGTTTTGCTAAGAGTTATTTTCATGACTAGTCAATGAATCTTATTAAATACCTTTTTACATTTATCCTACTTAATCATTATTTTATCATTGTGCTTTTCTGCTAAGGGGATAATATGCAGTTATTTTTTAATATTAAAATTATGTATTTATTTAATGAAGTCATATAATTATTGAACATTTAAATTGCTATATAATTACTGTAAAGGTATTAGTAACAATATGATGAGACTACATTTTTAACTATTTAGTAAGCCACTGTAGTTTAGTTGTATTACCATGTTTTAACTTCATAGTAGGACTACAATGTGATTAATAATAGTATTCTCCATTTTAATATGTGGAAAATGAGATTTATATGGATTAAGCCACCTGCCTAACAAATAGAATATCAAACATACGAATTCATGATGATCTGGCTCTCATTCCTTTTCCTGTGCCCTGAACCATATGAACAAGAAAGTGATTGAAGTTATTTTGGGGATCTCAAAAAAGTTTTGCATATTTAATTAATTAATTTAGTTATTTTTATTGTTTACTTATTTTATTTTATTTTACTGAGTTATAGTCAGTTTAAAGTGTTGTGTCAATTTCCAGTGTAGAGCACAATTTTTTCAGTTATACATGAACATACATATATTCATTGTCACTTTCTTTTTCACCGAGAGCTACCACAAGATCTTGTATATATTTCCCTGTGCTATACAGTATAATCTTGTCTATCTATTTTATATATACCTGTCAGTATCTAAAATTTCTAACTCCTAGTCTGTCCCATCACATCCCCCTCCCCCCGGCAACCACAAGTTTGTATTCTATGTCTATGAGTCTGTTTCTGTTTTATATTTATGTTCATTTGTCTTTTTCTTTTCTTTATTATTATTTTTTTTTTTTGGATTGCACATATGAGCGATCTCATATGGTATTTTTCTTTCTCTTTCTGGCTTACTTCACTTAGAATGACATTCTCCAGGGATGTCCATGTTGCTGCAAATGGTGTTATGTTGTCATTTTTATGGCTGAATAGTATTCCATTGTATAAATAAACCACAGCTTCTTTATCCAATCATCTATCAATGGACATTTAGGCTGTGTCCATGTCTTGGCTATTGTAACTAGTGCTGCAATGAACATTGAGGTGCAGATATCTTTTTGAAATAGGGTTCCTTCTGGATATATGCCCAGGAGTGGGATGACTGGGTCATATGGTAAATCTATTCCTTGTCTTTTGAGGAATCTCAATACTGTTTTCCACAGTAGCTGCACCAAACACCAAAGTCCTACACTAGCAGTGTAGGAGTGTTCCCTTTTCTCCACAGCCTCTCCAGCAGTTATCATTTGCAGACTTTTGAATGATGGCCATTCTGACTGATATGAAGTGATACCTCATTGTAGTTTTGATTTGCATTTCTCTGATAATTAGTGATATTGAGCATTTTTTCATGTACCTATTGATCATTCACATTTCTTCATTGGAGAATTTCTTGTTCAGTTCTTCTGCCCTTTTTTGGATTGGGTTATTTGTGTTTTTCTTATTAAGTCATATGAGCTGCTTATATATTCTGGAGATCAAGCCTTTGTCAGTTTCATCTTTTGCAAAAATGTTCTCTCATTCTGTAGGTTGTTGTTTTGTTTTGCTTGTGGTTTCCCTTGCTGAGCAAAAGATTGTAAGTTTAACTAGGTCCCATTTGTTTATTCTTGCTTTTATTTCTATTGCTTGGGTAAATGGCCCTATGAGAACATTTTTGAGATAATGTTTTTCCTATGTTTTCTTCTAGGAGGTTTGTTATATCTTGTCTTATGTTTAAGTCTTTGATCCATTTTGAATTTATTTTTGTGTATGGTGTAAGGAAGTGTTCTAGCTTCATTGTTTCACATGCTTCTGTCCAGTTTTCCCAACACCATTTGCAGAAGAGACCGTCTTTATTCCATTGTATGTTCTTGCCTACTTTGTTGAAGATTAGTTAATCAAAGGTTTGTGGGTTCATTTCTGGGCTCTCTATTCTATTCCATTGGTCCATATGTCTGTTTTTGTACCAATACCATGCTGTTTTGATGACTGTAGCTCTGTAGTATTGTCTGAAGTCTGGGAGAGTTAATCCTCCAGCCTCTCTTTTTCTTCAGTAATGCTTTGACAATTGTGAGTGTTTTGTGGTTCTATATTTTTTTTTTATTATGATTTATTCTAGTTCTGTGAAATATGTCCTGGGTAATTGGATAGGGATTGCATTAAATCTGTAGATTGCCTTGGGAAGTATGACACTCTTAACAATATTTATTCTTCCAATCCAGAAGCATGGGATATCTTTCCATTTATTTAAGTCTTCCTTAATTTCCTTAATCAATGTTTTATAGTTCTTCATGTGTAAGTCTTTCACCTCCTTTGTTAGATTTACTCCTAGGTATTTTATTACTTGGGGTGCTATTTTAAAGGGGATTGTTTCTTTACTTTCTTTTCCTGTTTATTCATCATTACTGTAAAAAAAATGCAACTGATTTTTGTACGTTAATCTTGTAACCAGCTACCTTGATGAATTCTTCGATTAGTAGTAGTAGTTTTTGTGTGGGACTTTTAGGGTTCTCTATATATAGTATAATGTCATCTTCATATTGTGAAAATTTTACTTCTCCTTTTCCAATTTGGATCCCTTTTATTTTTCTCTCTTGCCTGATTGCTGTGGCTAGGACTTTCAAGACTATATTGAATAGGAGTGGTGATAGTGAACAGCATTATCTTGTCCCAGATTTTAGTGAGAAGGTTTTGAGTTTTTCACCATTGAGTACTATGCTGGCTGTAGGTTTGTCATATATAGCTTTTATGATGTTGAGATATGTTCCCTCTATACCCACTTTGATAAGAGTTTTTATCATAAATGGGTGTTGAACAGTTATTTTTGAATCTTAACCAGTATTGCATTTTCAATATAGTCTACTATTATTCTATTATATTTACATAATGGCCTAATTCCTATAATTGTTTGAATATGTACAGCATAGTTTTATATATATATATTCCTTTTCATATTCTTTTTCATTGTGGTTTATTACAGGATATTGAAAAATGTTCCCTGTGTTATGCAGAAAGAGCATGTTAATTTATTTTATATGTAGTAGTTTATACTTATCATAGTTTGTATCTCCTCATCCCAAACATCTAATTTATCCCCCTTCCTGCTTTCCACTTGGTAATCATAAGTTTGTCTTTTAAGCCTGTGAGTCTGTTTCTGTTTTATAAATAAGTTCACTTGTGTCATGTTTTAAATTCCATATATAAGGGATATCAAATGGTATTTGTCTTTCTCTAACCAACTTAATTAGTATAATTTCTAGATCCATGTATTTTGCTGCAAATAGTATCATTTCATTCTTTTTTATGGCTGAGTAGTATTTTAGTATGTATGTGTATAAAATATATGTATATATAAAACACTTTTTCTTTATCCATTTATCTGACAAGGGACATTTAGGTTGCTTCCATGTCTTGGCTATTGTAAATAGTGCTGTTTGAACATTGGGATGCATGTATTTTTTTAATTTAGTGTTTTCCCTGGACAAGCCCAACAATGGGGTTGTTGGATCATATGGCAGCTTTACTTTTAGTTTTTTAAGGAACTTCCATACAATTTTCCATAGTGGTTGTACCAATTTGCAGTCCCACCAACAGTGCAGGAGAGTTCCCTTTGCCCAATGTCTCCAGCATTTGTTATTTGTAGACATTTCAATGATGGCCATTCTGACTGGTGTGAGATACCTCATTGTAGTTTTGATGTGAATTTCTCTAGTAATTAGCAACACTGAGCATCTTTTCATGTGCCTGTTGGCCATTTGTAGTTTTCTTTGGAGAAATGACTAGGTCTTCAGACTGTTTTGGGGTTTGGGTCATTTTTGTTGTTGTTGTTGTTGTTGTTGTTGTTATTGAGGCTTATGTGCTATCTGTATATTTTGGAAATTAAGCCCTTTTTGATCATATTGATTGCCAATATTTTCTTCAATTTAGTAGTTTGTCTTTTCATTTTCTTTATGGTTTGCTTTGCTGTGCAAAAACTTAGAAGTTTGACTAGGTCCCATCTGTTTATTTGCTTTTACTTCTTGCCTTGGGAGACTGACCTAAGAACGTATTGCTACAATTTTTGTCAGAATGTTTTGCCTATGTTCTCTTCTAGGAATTTTATGGTGTCATGTCTTATATTTCCATCTTTAAGCCATTGTGAGTTTATTTTTTATGTATGGTATGAGGGAGTGCCCTAACTTCATTCATTTACATGCTGCTGTCCAGTTTTCCCAACAGCACTTGCTGAAGAGACTGTCTTTTCTCCATTATATATCTTGCCTCCTTTGCCAAAGAGTAATTGTAGGTCTGTGTGTTTACTTCTGGGATCCCTATTCTGTTCTGCTGATCCATATGTCTGTTTTTATGCCATTACCCACTGTTTTGATTACTGTAGCTCTGTAATATTGTCTGAAGATTAGGAGGGTCATTCCTCCAGCTTTATTCTTTTTCTTCAGTATTGCTTTGGAAATTCTGTGCCTTTTATGATTCCATATAAATTTAAGGATTATTTGTTCTAGTTCTGTGAAAAATGTCCTGGGTAAATTGATAGGGATTGCATTAACTCTATAGATTGCCTTGGGCAGTATGGCCATTTTAACAATCTTAATGCTTCCAATCCAAGAGTATAGGATACCTTTCCATTTCTTTTAATCATCTTTAATTTCTTTAATCAATATTTTGTAGATCTCCATGTATAAGTCTTTCACCTTCTTGGCCAGATTTATTCCTAAGTATTTTATTGTTTTGAATGTGATTTAAAAAGGGATTTTCAATTTTTTTTTTTTTACTTTCTTTTCCTACCATTTCATTGTTAGTGTAAAGAAATGCAACTAATTTTTTTACGTTAATGTTGTATCCTTCTATCTTGCCAAATGTTTTTGTAGATCTTCTCTGTTCTTCTTCACACTCTTCTCTTATGGTTGGTTGATTTTCTTTATTGTTATATTTCTGTCTCTCTCACTTGCCTTTGCATATCTAATGAAGTTTTTGAGTTATGGTTACCATGAGTTTCATATATTTTGTCCTGTTACAGTATCTGGTTGTCTTAAAGTGATTGTTATTTAAGGATATATAAGTTCTAAAAGATTTTACTCCTCTCCTTTTTTTGTTTTTGATTTTATTTTTTACAGCTTCATATGCCTTGTATAAGTGTTTACTATAATTATAGTTGTTTTTACAATTTTTGTCCTTTAGTCTTTGTAGTGGCTTAAGTGGTTGATTCACAGCCATTGCTCCATTTTTGCCCTAAAAGTGGGATTTCACCCTTCACACAAGTTCTTATTTCTTGTTCCTTTTCACAGAAAGAAAACCTTTTAATACTTCCTATAAGGTCTGTTTAGGATTGATGAACTCTTAGTTTTTGCTCATCTGAGAAGCCCTTTAACTGTCTTTCAATTGTGATTAATAACTTTGCTGACTAGAGTAGCCTAGGTTCTAGGTTTTTACCTTTAAGTACTTTAAATGTATCATGGCTGTTCCTTCTGGCCTACAATGACTCTGCTGAAAAACATCTGACAGGCCTCCCTGAGCTCTCCTCTCCTTGTGACTACAGTGAAACCACAACTGACTGCTAAACAAGAATTGAAAAAAAAATGAGCCTGGCAAAAAAGATCTTCAACTGGAAACATAAAGAGGGAACCACAGGAGGATGGTAGGAGGAGCATTCTCATGATATAATCAAGCCTCATAACCCCCCACCCTGGGGTGGGCTACCCACAAGCTGAAGAATAAATCACAAAGACCCTCCCACAGGAGTGAGAGTTTTAAGCCCCATGATTCCAGCATTGGGAGGAGGAGGAGACCCCAGGACATCTGGTTTTGAAGGCCAGGGCTCTTGGCTTTAGGAGCCCCATGGGACTGGGGGAAACAGAGACTTCATTCTCTTGGGAAGGATACACACACTCTCATGTGTGCCAGGTTCATGGGCAGAGGTAGTGATTTCATAGGAGCCTTGGCCGGACCTGATTTTAGGTTTCCTGGGGACATAGGGGAAGTCTGTGGCTCACCCAGGGGATATAAAAACTGGTGGCTGACATTCCAGGAGTGTTCATCTATGTGAGTTTTCCTGGAGGCTGGCATCTTGATTGGATCATTAGCACCAAAACCTAGCCCCACCCAACAACCTGTAGGCTTGAGGGCAAGGAAGCCTCAGGCCAAACAACATACTGAGTGGGAACAAAGCCCCACCTATCAGTGGACTTCCTGAGATAAAAATACATCTAGACAAGGCCCTGCCCAACAAAGGTCCAGGAACAAGCTTCACCCAGAAGTGGGCAGGCACTGATTTCTCCTGCCAAGAAACTTGCATAAGCCCCTAGTCAAGCCTCATCCACCAGGGAGCAGATACCAGAAAGAAGAAAATAACAATCCCAAAGCCTGTCGAAGGAGCCCACAAACACAGGCCAGATTCTACACTGGGACTGCCTGGATACTGGCCCTTGGGTGACAAGAGAAGTGTACTGTTGGGACACATAGGACATCACCCACAGAGGGCCACATCTCCAAGGTTAGAAACATAACTATCCTACTTAAAAATACAAATAGGAAGATATACAGAATGAGGTGGCAGGTGGTATAACCTTTTCTCCAGTGTGCACAGCTTGGCTAGAGAGTGGGTAAGAGCCAGAGAGTTTGGGGTCGCAGCCTGGAGCTGGCCCCACCGCCTTTCATGTGTGCACAGGAAAGTGAGTTCTGGGGATGGCAGGCTCTGACCTGGTGTTAGTACTGTTTCCTGCAGAGGGTGTGTAGGGACACTCTAGCTGGCAGTGACTGCCGGCCGTCTTTTCAGAGGCAGGGCCGCACCCAGGCCAGTGCCAATTTCTCCCACGGTGTGCACTCTCATTGGCAGTGAGGGCCTCCGCCTGAGTGGGGAGCAGCACCAGAACAGGGAGGGCTGGAGCAGGGGCCTGGGGGAGTCCGGGATGCCCCTCCTGAACCACCCCTGCAAGCTGGCAAGAGTCCCAGGCAGTGCTCAGCCTGCTGTGTCCCTGCCATGATGGGGAATCAGCAGGTCTCTGCATAGGCTCTTCAAAAGCAGAGGCTCAGCTTCTTACAGTGCTCCAGCAAGCCTGCTTTTTCACCCCAGCTGAGGGGGCTCCTCGCCCCAGTGCTGAACCCCATGCCCGGGGTGTCTCATGCGTGTTTCAGACCATGATGTAAGGCACGGGTGATTGTCAGGGCTGGAGCACCACTGTGACCTCACGCTGTGTGAGCACAGATGCCCACAGCTCCTAGTGCGTGTGGCCGGTGGAGGGCCCTGCAGGGAGCACCTGTAAATCTGTTTGGCACAGACAGATGGGGCTCATCATTATTCCTCACAAAGATGGTATAAGGCCAGGATATGCCATCTCATTTTCCAAGGAATTGAATATTATAATATGTAATGTGCCCCAGCTGCCTAGTGTGAGCAGCATAACTGCAGGTACTCTGGGTCTAGGAATGCAAACTCCAGTTATGCTCTTGGTAACCAAAGAAGCTGGTCCTAAAGGGGCATATTTACCATAAATGCTCTTACAAGTGTCAGTCATGGGGAAACACCAGATTAAGAAATGGATGCTGCCTGAGTTTAGTATTGAATTATTAGAGAATGTAATGAACCTATAAGATTCTGGATCAAAATTACGGGGGAAGGTATAGCTCAAATTGTAGAATGTGTGCTTAGCATGCACGAGGTCCTGGGTTCAATCCCTGGTACCTTCACCATAAAATAAATAAATAAATAAATAAACCCCCCAAAAAGATTCTGGCTCAAACTTAGTGCAATAAGTGGAAGTGATCCAAGGAGTACATACAGTAAGAAATAAAGTCCTGAATTTAATCATCTTGTTTGATTTTCCCAGTAGGTAAAAAATGATTAGGGTTTTGACTAATATTGTTTTGATTAAACTATAGAATGTGATCAATTGTTAAGTGTGAAAGTCTAATGATATTTGTAGTAAGATTAGCATTGTGATGATATAGTTTTGGGTGTTAACAATTCCTGGGATAGGTGAAGTTGGCTGGCTACGTGTGCTGGTGGAAGAAGACAAGTTGCTAATGCAAGAGGAGGCACTAACAGATAGGGAGGAAGGCTAGTGAAAAGTGAAGGCTATTGTCACTCAGTTGATTCAGGAAGAATGAGCTGATAAGGCTGGTTAGTAGACCATAAGATGTAGTGTTAATTCAGAGGATATAATTTTTGATAATCATGTTAATAATATTAATACAATGTTTGGAATATGAGTTTTATCCTTGAAGAAGGTTAAGACTTTGTACATAATCAGTACCATAGGCATTGGATCCCACAGCTATTAGTGATAGTCCTGGTGCAGCCTCACTGGTGGTGAGCACTGATAGTAGGTGTTATGGTAGCTAATGTAGAATGGGTGCTGAGCATGGTGACAGTTGCTGTAACGAGTAAGGATATTATGGCATCTAAGCACAGTAATGGGGGTATTATATGTGACTGTATATTAGTATCCATATAGGATGCTGTAAATGCAAAAATTATAGCAATGTAGACTAATGCAGTTTTATAATTATGAAGTTAATTATAATTTTATGAATCAAAATGTTTTTGTTTAAACTAATTATTATACATTCATTCTAATCCTTTTAAATTCATTCATAGGCTACCCTTATAGCTACTAGTAATGAGGTTAAAGTTTGTGGGATGAAAACTTTAGTTTTTAGGTTATTCTTTTGAGAAGCTCAGGGTAGGGGTAGGAGGAGGCCAATTTTTAGGTCAAATAATAGAAAAATAGTGACAACTGAGAATAAATAAATTGAGAAGGTGGATTTTGACGCTATAGAGTCACATTTACATGTGTGTGGGCTTGATTTTTCTGGACAGACACTTACTAGAGGAGGTCAGAGTGTGATAAGACAAGCTGTGAGTCTGGCAGTGCACTGGTGAGTGACATCAGCGTAAGCTTTACTGTACTTTCTCCAGTTACATGAAAAACTGTAGGTTGGAAGTCAGTTGTACTATTTAAGTCTAAAGAATAGAATGCTCATCAATAGATAACGGCCTATAGGAACAATCACACTTTATCTACAAAATGCTCTATCAGGCCACTGATTGAAATCCAAAGTGATTAGATGTGAAAATTTAGCTGGTGTAGAAAGCACAGAATGAGAAAAGTAGAGCCACTAATTTTGTGGTGTCAGTGGAAGCTTTTGGCCGTGAAAACTATTGAGCCAAAAACTCCATCTGCAATTATGAATTTTATATTCTTCTGAGGCTTGCAATAATATAAAATAGGTTTCTAGAGGAACTGTAATGAATCAGAATTGAAGTATTGTTTATGATTTCTTTCTGTTAGATGATGGTGAGTGCAAGTGAGAGAAACTTCAGAGGCCCAGAACTGAAGGATTAAGAAGTTATTATGGGATCTGTGTGTGTGGTCAGTGTGGTGTTAGGTGGTGTGTGCACATATTTTTATCATTTTTCTGATCAGAAGGTTGATCATCATTTTAGAGTCTATGTGCATTTGCCTGTGTGTGTGTGTGTGTGTGTGTGTGTGTCTGTGTGTGTCTGTGTGTGTGTCTGTATCTGTGTGTCTGTGTGTGTTGAGAGTTTGGTCATGGGGTGAAACACTGTAAACTTACTCTGTACTGAGAGCTGTAGGACCTCCTTCCCTGCTAAAAATGACCCTGCCCTTGTCACCACATTTCCATCCATTACAGCACTACTTGCTAATGAATGTATGTAATGTCTTGTTTGTCATGGATCGATACAATGCATCCATCTATAGTTCATAAAGTTATTTATATTTTAAATTAAAAGTACTCATATGTATGATGGATCTTATGTTTTTACTCTTATTTACTTTGGTGCCCGACTTAATGATAATAGAGGATCCATTTTCTAAGACAAAATTGACTTGCCGTTAGGAGTCAGGAGCACTCGTGAACACTTCCTCACCCTTTTTTCCTGACTGATGCATGACTTAATGTCATTGGAAGAGGATTTTCCCAAGACCAAGCCAACGGTCTTCCTCAGAACCTCAGGGAGCAGGTCACAGGATGGGCTCCAGTGGATCCCTTTCCAAGGTAGACCTTGTTTCAAGGTAAAGTTACAGCACTGGCCACCCCTGAGATCCTTAGGTGGTTCACATCCCTTGTCTTCTCATCCATAAAATGGGTTATTGAGAGTGTTGTGTAATCGCAACACTGCACTTTGAATTTGGTCACTTGGCACATTATATTGCCCAGTGTGATACTTCAATACATTTGACCTGATGTTAATTGGTAATTTATAGGGGGTCCGGACTCCTGAGGGTTGGAAGGAATTCTTGTTGACAGTAGGAGGAGACTCAGGATCCCTGAAGTCTGCTCACCCTGGATGGGACTCAGTCCCTACAGGCTGGGGATCCTGGGGCCAGCACAGCACCTGAAGCCCGGCTGTGGGACCAGGAAGGCCCACAGTGTGGTTGGAAACACAGCCCCACTGGGTTTGTGAGGGGTCGGGGTCAACTCCCCATGGGGCAGGCTCTGGAGTTTGCTCCCCAAAGGCAGCCCATTCTCCTGGAAGTCAGCCCGACAGGAACAGACATAGATGCTAGAACCAGCAGTCCCAAGAAAAGTGGGAGGTACCAATATTTGCAAGTATGGTGACCCCTGGAGAGCTCAGCACCAAGGAGATCAGAGCCTCAGAGCAGAAGGGACTGTGATGCCAGGATTCCTGCCTTTTCTGCCCCCTCCACTCTGGGACCCTTCCCAGAGTTGGGCTACCCTGGCCCTTTGTCCTTCCACCCTGAACCCTGGCCTGGCTCCCTCTTTCCTTCCTGCCTTGTCTTGTATCTGCTTCTTCCTGCCTTGTCCCCTCTGTCACCATGTGTCACTCTCTAGGACTTGACCCCCACCTCTCTCTCTCAATCACTCACATACTGTCTCTCTCCCTGCCTATGTCTTTCTCTGTCTCTCCCCCCAGACCCCCAGGCCCTGGGCTCTGGTCCAGGCTTGTCCAGGGCCACAGGGCCCCACCTCTCCCAGGCCCCCCACCCTCACTGCTAAGTTGTGGCCCCAGCCCTGCTCACAGTGGAGAAGCCCAGTTACAGAGGCTGCTCATACTGGTACTTACTGCTGCAGTACTGTTTCCCCCTCTTCCTGGGCAGCACAGTCTCACCTTGACCTATTGGTGGCCCTTGACCTGTTGGTGGCCCAGCCTGGACAGCAGAGCTGCTGCAGGACTGGCCACCTGCCCCAGCTGGAAGAAGGGAGGGCCCTGCGGGCTTAAGGGGCTCCTGGGGAATTGGATTGAGGGACATGTAAGGAGCCAGATATTTTCACCCAACTCCTCTTTGTGAGTAGCAGAGAGTCCCAAACCACTGACTGTCCCCTGCCCGTTTCTCACTAAGAAAACTGCAGGCAGATTGTGGGAGCTCCTGAGAATTAGGAGGGACCTGCTGCCTGGAACTGGGGCTCCTGATGGCAGCTGTCAGGGCAAGGCTGGGGCCCAAAGCCTGGATTAGTGTGGAGCCCTCTCACTGGACTTCCGTGGCCGCTCCAGGCACCTCATCCCTTCCTCACTGTCAGCAGTTGGCCACTTCATGGGGACAGATATGAGGGTGTCTCTGACCCTTGAGACTGGCAGGCCCCAAGTGCTCAGTATTTCTTGATTGAATGAACACCCCCCCACATCTAGACACCAAGTCTTCCCACCACCCCAGAAGGGTTTCTCAGGCCCCCTCACAGCCAGTACTGCCCCAAAGCACAATTTTGCTTCTGCCCCGCCCAGGTAGTTTCTGCCTTCTTGGACCTGAGTGTACATGAATCACTGAAGTGCAGAGTAGAGGGTGTGACAATATATATTTATACTGTATAGTTATATATATTTTGGCAAAAATAATAGGGCTATTTTTATGCATGTATCATGTGTACTTAAAATTAATGTGCCATCTACAGTTGTACTATAGATAAGGATGACCATATGAGTGTGGTGATGTGATTATGATGGTTTGCTGTTAAGATCTTCTTCATCTTGTGGACATTCTCTCTGCTTTTTGTATGCAGTGATGAGCGAGGGGGAGTGAAGACCTCCCACTCTGCTTGTGCAGGTGATTCCTCTTGGTTCTGTCATTCTTTACCTCACACGTTTTTCAGCCACTGCCCAAGGAAAACCCTGAGAATTTGGAGGAAGAGGAGGGAGCACCCAGAAGTAGGGGGCAGGGTACCTGTGTTGGGAAGGACAAGAGAGCATAAGGTCAGAAAGTTTGCAGAGAGGATCCAGGGTTGGGTGGCAGTTGGTGGTGGGGGATCAGATAGGCGGGGTGCATTTTAAAAGTGAGGTCATCCAGAATGTCAACTATGAGGTGCCAGGGGCAAAGGCAGGTGATTGGTCAAGAGAAAGTATAAAGCATTGGCATTGCTAAGGCTTCATTCATACAGGAGAAGGCTTAGAGGAAGGAGTCTCATCCCTTCCAGATGCTCCTGAGAGTCCACTTGACCTGCTGTTTGTTTCCCTGACCTGCGGATCTCCTGACCTGACTGAACCCTCCTTCCTCCCCTCAAGAGCTTGACTGACACTCATCCTTTCTGTGACCCCCTTCTCCTCCTCCCAAGTGCCCAACCCCTCTTCCTGTCACACTCCCTCCACAACCCAATCCCCAACCCCTCTCCTCCCCTCCCTTCCCTGTCCCTGTCCCTCACCTCCCTTCCCACCCCCACCTCCTGCCTGGGTAACTCAGAGCCCTGAGAGGACCAGGACATGGAGGTGATGGGGATACTCTTCTGGCCCCACGTGCTGGGGTATATTGGATACAAAAATATAAATGTGCATAAATATCAGGCATCGGGTTTCCTCCTTTTTCCTGGGCTCTTTCACACTGTGGTTAAATAGCTGCTTTCTCACGGGGTCCTGGATGGGAATGCATGGTTGTTGAAGACTGAGGCCCTCAGGGCAGATTTCTTGACCAGCCTGGAGAGGCCCTGGCTACCAGCATCCTCATCTCATCAAGATCTGGGTGTCAGGACCTCTTGGACCAAACACAGCAGGGTTGACAGGATGAAACCTGAAATAGTTAATTCACTGCATCAAAGAAGGAAATGTGAATGCACTAAAAGCCATTGACTTGTATGCCTAAAATGGGGGAATGTGTGAATTTTATCTTAATAAAGCTGTTTTTTAAAAAGTGATAAACTCGAAGTCACAGTTAGACTGGATCCTGGGAAGCTTGTCAGGATCCTGCTTTAAGTAGTGCACATTCGGGTCCAGTCCCCATGCAGTGCACTCTCCTGTGAGTGCGCCCTTCCTGGTGGTGATGTTGGCAGCCCTGGGAGCAGTGGTGTCTCGGCATTGGGTTGGTGCTGGTCTGTTAAACAGTGAAGTATCATTTGTGCTCTGTGCTTTCTGGTTTGTTCTAGCATTTTTTTTTTCTTTGAAGTGTATTCTTTTCAGAAATTTTAATGTAACAAAAATATTCAATAGCTCTATAATTTTTAAAAATATTTTTATTAAAGTATAGTCAGTTTACAATGTTGTGTCAATTTCCAGTGTACAACAGAATGCTTCACTCATATAAGAACATACACATATTCATTTTCATATACTTATTTTTACCATAAATTACTACAAGATATTGAATATAGTTCCCTGTGCTGTACAGTATAAACTAGTTGTCCATCTACTTTATATAGATTAGTGTCTGAAAGTCTCAAACTCCCAATTTTTCCCTTCCCACTCCCTTCCCTCCTGGTAACCATAAGTTTGTTTTCTATGTCTCTGAATCTGTTTTTTTTTTTTTTTTTTGTAAATAAGTTTATTTGTCTTTTTTATTAAGATTCCACATATGAGTGATATCATATAATATTTTTCTTTCGCTTTCTGACTACTTCACTTAGAATGACATTTTCCAGGGACATTTATGTTGCTGCAAATGATATCATTGTGTTATTTTTTATGGCTGAGTAGTATTCCATTGTTAAATATACCACAGCTTCTTTATCCAATCATTTGTCAATGGATATTTAGTTTGTTTCCATATCTTGGCTATTGTAGATAGTGCTGCTATGAACATTGGGGTGCATGTATCTTTTTGAATTAAGGTTACTTCTGGATATATGCCCAGGAGTGGGATTGCTGGATCATATAGTAAATCTATTTTTAGTCTTTTGAGGAATCTCCATACTGCTTTCCTTAATGGCTGCACCTAACTACATTACCACCAACAGTGTAGGAGGGTTCCCTTTTCTCCTTAACCTCTTCAGCATTTATTGTTTGTGGACTTTTGAATCATGACCATTCTGACTGATGAGAAGTGATAACTCATTGTAGTTTTGATTTGCATTTCTCTGATAGTAAGTGATATTGAGCATTTTTTCATGTGCCTATTGATCATTTGTATATCTTCTTTGGAGAATTGCTTGTTTAGGTCTGCCCAGTTTTGGATTGGGTTTTTTTTATTATTATTATTCAGTTTTATAAGCTGTTTATATATTCTGGCAGTTAAGCTCTTGTCAGTCTCATCTTTTGCAAATATTTTATCCCATTTTGTACGTTGTCTTTTTGTTTTGCTTATGGTTTCCTTTGTTGTGCAAAAGCTTCCAAGTTTAATTAGGCCATATTTGTTTATTTTGCTTTTATTTCTAATGGACTTCTAGAAAATTCTGAATTATCCCTTTCCTTCTCATCTTGGAGGCTACCCCCAGGGGCTCTGTGTCCAACTAGGTGGGCAGGAGCCCTGAGAGCCCAGCAGATGTGAAAATCAGTGGCTGCAACCTGCTGGGATGTTTATAATGGGGAAATACCTAGGAGTGACATGACCAGGAGGTGGATGAGTTGTCATTCTTTCCTTAATGAAGTGTCCATGTATAGAGTGTTGATTTCCCCAAAGCAGAAAGGGTCCTTAGTGTCCTTAGAATTATCCAAATATAAAGAAAATTCAGGTACATGCTGTGAAATTTTCACTCTGTCAGAAAAAATCATCTCCACACCCAAGAAAAAGAAAGACTGAGAATACCCCATGGATTTAAGTGGGTTTGTTCTGATAGACATGCACCAGATTCCTACAGACCTGGAAAAATCGAGTGTCAGGAACAACTTTTGCACTGAGGAAGAATCATGCCACATGAATACTCCACCCAAAGAAGAGCCTATTCTGTTTCTTGTGAGGCTACTAAGGAGGACATTTCTAGGTAATCTTTGTTGGAATTTTTTCCCTCAGAGGGAATGAGGCTGAGTTCTCATAGGTTAGTTAAGCCCTCTTTCTCTACCGCATCTTTGAGCATTTGGATAAACTAATATGTCCTCCTCCACAATTTCTCATGGCCACTGACAGTCAGAACCTGAGTTCATTGGCCGTGGTGGATAGAGTCTAGGTAGGAGTCAGCTACTGACATCAGTGTTCCGTGCCATATGTAACAAGCATGCCTGTGATGGAGGGTGTTTTACCAGTTAGTGACAGGATAGTGTTTGTCTTTTTGTGACTTTGATCTGCGTGTCTGTCCTTTGTGCTGAGACCCACTGCTCTCTCAGAGAGTAGCTATGCAAAGACAGTGCATATTTCCCACCAGCGCACATTTTACTGACTTTCAGAGGCTGCTTTCTAGAGAGGTTTTATTTGCACAAAACTGAAGCTTGGTGTCTAGATTAGTACAAATTACATTGTATGTTTATTTTCTCCTATAATACTTAGAAATCTAGTTTTTACAATACTATGTGCTTGCCTTCTGTTTTGGTGACTGTACATTCTAGAAATACAAATTAATTTTTGTGGTGGCTGTTAATGGAAATAGGTGCAATACTATGAAATACACATGTGAATTATTTGTACTGATTATTTTGAATTCTCTTTTTATGTAACTTCATTCTCATAGTTTTAAACATATTATAAAAGATTACTCAATTATACAAATCCTTATTTATTTCAGAAGTCTGACTTTACATGCCCTGGTTCAGAAGCAAAGTGAACATCGAAAGAAAACCTCCATGGTTTTTAGAAAGTTGGGCTAAAATAAATCATTAATTTTTGCTGGAATAGTAATTTTGGCATTATTATAGGAGCTGCTCTGCTTTCTCACTTATGTCTTATTTATAAATGTACAAATACATCTCTGTACATCTCTCTATATTTTAACACATATTTTCATTGCTCTTTTCCCATACATTTTTGGTGTATTTTTGGAGATATTTCATAGGAGTTTATCCAGGTACCTAATGAACATACAATAGAAGATGTAGGCTTCCCATGCCCTGTAGGTTTGTATTTGCTTATTTTCAATTTTAAGTTGGCTTCTACATTCGTAAGTTAAGTTCTGTTAACTATTTTAAAAATATTTGCAATGTGTCAGCAAAGTCAAATCTCTAACATTTTGTGTGTCAGATATTTGACATATGGGTGCAGCAATGAAACTATCACCAAATGAAGGCAGTAAACATACCCACACTCCCAAGAGCATCCTCCTGTTCCTTTTGAACTCAAGTGTCCTTTCTGTCCTCTCTGAGGAGCTATTTGAGGGTGTGGTTTAGGGTTTTTAAAGATGATTCCCTGTGACAGATATGCTGCAAGTGTCTTTGTAGTTCCTCATTATCTCCAATATCTTTTCAGATCCTCCACACTCCAGTTCTCCTTTTCCATCCTGGGTCTGATGTTTATGAAGTTCTGTGGAAGCTTACTCTTATACTGCCTCCTGGGGAATTTTTGGTTTTCTCATGTTCAGCTGGAGGACCATCCTAGCTATGAGTATTACTAAAGAACCTGATAGTGTCCTTTTAATCACACCTAATAGGAATTTTTATAGTCACTGGACATTTTATTTGCATGCCTGGGCCAGAATCCATGAGTCCAACCTTTTTCTTTGTTTCCTTTTAGATTACTAACTTGGACAGAAATTAGTTTTGAAATGGAAATTTGTTTGCAAAATACTATCTTTATAGTAAGAATTTAATGAGCAAAACACCAATTTATTCTCAATGAGAAAATGACAATTTATAAACCTTTCTCTTCAATAACAAACCAGAAATTTTAAGTATTTGGTGAGCCCAGCTCTCTCCCCACCTGCCCCTGCCTGTGTGTTGGGTGACAAGGGACAGGGAAGCTTAGTGTTCCCTGAGCAACATGTGAAGTTAAGGGAGCACCCGTGATTTCCGGTTTGCCCTTCATAGATGGATTCTTCTACAACCACATTATTGCCACTGGATTTTTACCACTGTGATGATATTCCAATAGCTTTGCAAGGTTAGGGGCTGGCCTCAGTTTCTGATCATCATTTAAAGTTTTGAATGAATAAGTATGTTTTGAGGGTCAGGAAAATGTGTCTTTACATGGTATTAAAGTGGAGTCCTGACTGGATTTTACTGAGCTGTAATTCCTCACATGATGACTCATGTCTGAGTCAGGAAGCACTTCTGCTTCTTTACAAAGGTCGCTGTCTGTACTGCTGCTGCTTGTGCTCTCTTTTCTTTCATCCTGCAGTCCTTTTCCATATGTTCTATAAGAGGTCTAGATTCAAAGCAAGGGTCCTAGATAAAAAAAATTCTTCAGGGAGAGAAGCAAGATGGCAGAGTAGGATGCTTGTAGCTCTCCCTCTCCCACAAATACACCAAAACTCACACCTACGGACCCACTCAGCCAACCAGAGCACCTGTCGAACTCTGACAGAACATCACCCTCTTTGAAAGACAAAAAGGCCAAAAATCTGGTAGGAAAAAAGGAAAAAAGAAAGAAGAAAAAGCAAAACAGTGTGGGACAGGTCCCACGGGGAGGGAGCAGCCAAAGAGGACTAGCACTCCTTCACTGAATCTCCCCTTCTCCAATGCAGAAGCCAGCAGGACAGACGGGGAGACTCTGAGGCTCATATCTCCCCTGAGCACCCCTTGACCAACAGAACTAAGTTAAATGGGCACAAAGGGTCCCCAGCCCAAGACCTGAGCCTACAGCTGGGGACCAGAACAGGATGTCTGAGCTGGGCAGAGGACTGGGCAGCTGCACTGAGGCAGCCCAGGGAACTGTAGGGTGCTGAGTGCCATGGCTGGGAGGGGATATGGAGCAGAACAACCTTGGTCCCCCATAAATTGTGAAAAAAGCAAGGCAATAAGGTTGGTGTGCCCTGGGGGGGAGGGGTGCTGTAGCCTTTGTCTCCTCAGACCCACAGAGCCATTACTGGTGCTTCTCATGAGAAGAGAGTTGGGGCACAGCCTCAGCCACCATATCCTCTGTGCACAGTGGCTGGGCGGGGGTGGGTCCAAGCCCTGAATCCACACCCAGGGGCTCCACAACCACCTAGGCAGGACTGAGTCTTGTTTACAGCATGAGGCAGATAGGACCTTTCTGCTCTGGCACCTCAGAGAACTCACACTACCAAGACAAATAAGAAGCTGATGTTTGGCATGGAGAAGGGGCGGGGCTGTTCTGAAGTCTTCCCTGAGCCCACATACGGAGTCCTGACCTGAGGTGGAGCGGGCAGTTGTACAGAGCAATGGAATGACCAGCACACTGGGAGAGGGTGGGTGG
Organism: Camelus ferus; assembly: GCF_009834535.1. Lineage (NCBI taxonomy): Eukaryota > Metazoa > Chordata > Mammalia > Artiodactyla > Camelidae > Camelus > Camelus ferus. The sequence continues at coordinate 62,683,871 of NC_045709.1, forward strand.
AAACCCACCTTCCTGGCAGGAACATAGCACCTGATGATGGTGCTGGGAGGGGGCATGATCTGCCCACTGCTTCACCTGAGTGCAGTATCTGACTGTGGCATTGGTAGGGAGAGTGGCCCTCCCGTCCACTACTGCCAGAGAGATATGAGCAATATGAAGAAGCAGAGGAACCACTCCCATTTAAAAGATCAAGAGAAATCCCCTGAAAGCACAATCAGGGAAATAGACATTGATGGCCTACTAGATTAAGATTTCAAAAAAGGAGTGATCCAAGTACTGAAGGAACTAAAAGAAATAGTGTTTAGAGATATAAAATATGTCAAAAATGAAATAGAAGCTATAAAGAACCAAGTAGAATTAGCAAACTCATTTGCTGAGCTGAGAGCTGACATAAAGGCTGTACAAAGCAGGCTAGATGATGCAGAGGAACGAATAAGTGATCTAGAAGACAGGACAACAGAAAGTACACAATCAGAACAGCTGAGAGAAAAACAAATAAAAACCAATGAAAACAATATAAGGGACCTATGGGATAATATAAAGCATGCCAATCTACACATAATAGGGGTTCCAGAAGGGGAAGAAAGAACAAAGAGGACTGAAAAGGTATTTGAAGGAGTTATGACTAAAAACTTCCCAAACCTAAAGAAGGAATCAGATATCTAAGTACAGGAGGCTCAAAGGGACCCAAACAGGAAGAAACCAAACAGACCCACACAAAGACATATCATAATCAAGATGGCCAGAGTCAAGGATAAAGAAATGATCCTAAAGTCAGCAAAAGAAAAACAAAGAGTGAGTTACAAGGGAACTCCCATAAACCTTTTAGCTGATTTCTCTACACAAACACTACAGGCCAGAAGGGAGTGGCAAGATACATTAAAAGTCCTGAATGAAAAAGGAAAAAAAAAGATGCAGCTTAGGATACTCTATCCAGCAAGGCCATCCTTTAGCATAGAAGGAGAGATAAAGAACTTCACAGACAAGCAAAAACTACAGGAGTTTAGCAACACTAAACCCATGCTAAAAGAATTATTGACAGGTCTACTCTAAATAGAAAAGAAGCAGGATGCTACAAAAGTGAGAAACTCATAACTGGAAAGGAGATAACTACCATGAATTACAAATACAACAAACACAAAATTGTAAAAGAAGACATCTAAATCATTAAGGAGAGGGAAGCAAGAAAAGCCACTGTGGAAAACAGTATGGAGATCCCTCCCTCAAAAGACTTGGAATAGATTTACCATATGACTCAGGAATCCCACTCCTGGGCATGTATCCAGAAGGAACACTACTTCAAAATGACACCTGCACCCCAATGTTCATAGCAGCACTATTTACAATAGCCAAGACATGGTAAAAGCTTAAAAGTCCATCAACAGAAGAAGTGGTATATTTATATAGTGGAATATTATTCAATCACAGAAACCAACATCATAACGCCATTTGCAGCAACAAGGATGTTCCTGAAAATGTCATTCTAAGTGAAGTAAGCCAGAAAGAGAAAGAAAAATACCATGTGAGATCACTCATATGTGGAATCTAAAAAAAAAAAAAAAGAAAAAAGAAAAAAGAAACAGATTCATAGACATAGAATACAAACTTGTGGTTGCCAAGAGAGTAGGGGTTGGGAAGGGACAGACTGGGATTTTAAAATGTAGAATAGATAAACAAGATTATACTGCATAGCACAGGGAAATATATACAAGATCTTATGGTAGCTCACAGAGAAAAAAATATGACAATGAATATATGTATGTTCATGTATAACTGAAAAATTGTGCTCTACACTGGAATTTGACACAACATTGTAAAATGACAATTTCTCAATGAAAATGTTAAAAAAAGTTTTCTTCTGTACAGCACAGAGGACTCTAGTTGATACCTTGTAGTAACCTATAGTGAAAAAGAATGTGAAGACAAACATAGGTATATACATGTGTGACTGAAACATTATGCTGTACACCAGAAACTGACACATTATAGCTGACTACACTTCAATAAAAAAATAAATAAATAAAACAAGTGTCATAAATGTAAGGCACTACTTTCTGTATTAGTGGAAGGGGTCACACACAAGATAGGTTCAGTTAGCAGTGTAATTAATGTTTATAATTCTGTTTCCTTTATTACATATTTGCATAGACAGATGAATGACACAAAGAAATGTTTAGAGGAGACCATTAGGCAAAATAAGATGCTCTCTGATGAAGAACTGAAGTTTAAGGCAGAAACCTCTTCTTTTCCTAGATTACATTCTGAAAACAGAAATGAAAGTAATGGGTAATTGTTACTGATGCAATATGTTTTGTTGAAGGAGAACTTGAAAACCATTGAGTGGGATAATGAATATTTGAATGACGTCATTCAGATTGCTGGAGCTAAGCTTCAGTCATCAAGGGTTCAGGATGTCAAGAGTCCATGCTCGGTAAGAGTTTTCCTGCTACGTTGACCACAACTGGGCTTCTGAGGCTTTTTGTGCACTTAGTGAGCTGAGTGCTCCAGCTCCTCCTACTTTTGGCCACAGTAGAGTGTAGGACCCTGGGAGAAGAACCTCCCTGTGAACAGTGACCCAGAATTTCACGGACTAAAGCCTCCGTGACTTTTTAACTTCAGAGACTGGAAATATGTCTTATTTTCACAACCTAGGGAGTTTTCTCTCCACTCACACTGCCCTCCAAGATACATAGAAAATGCCAGGAAATACCTGAGAGGTGAAAGAAGTTACTAGCTGAGGTGTACAGCTCCTTGCCCTGTTTATGTTAAACAGAGAATTTTCCATATGAATTTGGGAAAACTTTATATCCCACTAGGAACACTCATTTGTGAGATCTTTGACATGAGCAGTTTCCCACCCTTGGTTTCCCCTTGTCATCCAGTCATGTCGTCCATTGTCCAGCAAGGAAGAAGTTTGTGGAATCTAGGAAATATTTGTGCCTGAAGGTCTCTCTTTGTTCTGCATTTCTTTATGGGCTTGACATTTGTCCTGGGCCCAGCCTGGGTCAGCTGCCACCACAGGAAACTTAGGGGTGGCTGTGGATATTGGCTGAGAAGGGACAGGATTCCAACTGGGTTAAAGAGAAGCAACTGCCCGTCAGAACAAACCAAGACTTGCTGGAAGAGATTGACAGGTTGGCAGTGGAAGAGGACCAGCTGAAGAAGAAAATGCAAGACGTAAAGGGTCAGAACAAGCTGTTAGGATGCCCAGTGCTAGAACCTGAAGGAAGAGACCCTGTCTGCTATAAACTCTCAAATGGAACAGACACTGTCTTTGACCCCAAACTGAAATACATGCAAAGTCCCAGATGCTTTCAAGCATGTGTAAGGGGACATATGACACTTGTTTTCTTTTCTTTTTAAAATTTGTATGTTCAGAATTATTTCACAACCTTAATATCTTCTACAGAGAATGCTCACCAAAGTCTTGGACATGTACTGGAGTTAATATATTTATTTTCTCTGGTTTGTTTTGCACTTAACAAAATAACTTGTTTTTTGAAAAAAATAAGTTACACTTTTTAAGTATATCACCCTGAGTTTTCATTGAAATCTTAGTACATGCTTTGTTTCTGTCCTGTGTGAAGATACTGGAAAAAAAGACATCTCCAGAGAACTTGAAAGATGCTGTTTCAATGAACACTTCAGGAATTTCAGAGGAAATGCCTCCATTAGTGGCAGGATTTCCACTGTACACATTAGCTTTCACAAGGAACAAAAATTTCATGTCTTAGAAGGTTAAATGTTGATATATATTCAAATCATTTTTCTTGGGAATTTAGTCATCAATGGGAATATTTTATTTTAGGATGAAATTTCTCTTAATAAAGCTCGTGTCCACAAAGCCAAAGTGAAATCTGAAGAAATGCATGTGCAGGAGGACGTTCAGTTCAGCAAGAAGAGAGTAAGAAATGTTACTTACCCCTAGAGATACTTAAATCAGAGAACTGAACATCACTTTGTCAATGTTTAATTGTGCTGTAATGCACATAAATCAGATGACCCAACTAAGCTGACTCCAAGTGGATCCTCTCGTATTAAGTACTTTTACATTGCTGTGGATCAGTACTTCTTGAACGCCTTTTCTTATGTCTGTCTTTCAGCCAGGTATTTTGAAGACGAGATCTGAGTATTTGATGCAGAGAGCCATTATGACTGAGGAATGCAACCTGGAAGATATGTTGCTTGTTGGGAAGAAAACCTCATAAGCAGGCTTCCTGGAAGATGTTGTGGCTTCAGTTCTATGCCCCTAGAATAAAGTAAGTAAATATAATAGAGTCAAATGATTTTTTTTTTTTTTTTGGTTTTCCAGTGCATATAACAGTTACATTTACACTGCACTGTAGTCTATTAAGTGAGGAATACCACTGTCTAAAAACTCCAATATTCATAACTTAATGAAAATATTCTTTATTACTAAAAAATACTAGCCATCATCAGAGCCTTCAGTGAGGTGTAATATTTTCATTAGTGGATGGTCTTCAGTTGATGTCGATGGCTGCTGACTGATCATTGTGGTGGTTGCTGAAAATTGGTGTGGCTTTTGCAATTTCTTAACATAAGACCACAGTGAGGTTTGTCACGAGGTAACTCTTCCTTTCAGGAATAAGTCCTCTGTAGCAGGCAGTGCTATTTGATACATTTTATACACAGTAGAACTTCTTTCCAAATTGGAGTCAATCCTCTGAATTCCTGCGGTAGTTTATCAGCTAAGTTCAAACACTCTTCTAAGTCCTTTGTTATTTCAACATTCTTCACAGCATCTTCACCAGTAGATTCCATCTCAAGAAAACAATTTCTTTGCTTGTCCATAAGAAGTAGCTCCTCATTCATGCACATTTATCATGAGGTTGCCGCCATTCAGTCACATCTTCAGGCTCCACTTCTAACTCTAGTTCTCTTGCTATTTTCAGTACATCTGCAGTTCCTTCCTGCACTGAAGTCTTTAGCCCCTCAAAGTCACACATCAAGATTGGAATCAATTCCTTCAAAACCCTGGTTCATGTTGATAATTTGACTTCTTCCCAAGAATCATGAATGTTCTTAATGGCCTCTAAAATGGTGAATCCTTTCCAGAAAATTTTCCATTCATTTGCCTAGACCCATCAGTGGTGTCACTATCTGTGGCAGCCAAAGCTTTCCAAAATGTATTTCTTACATAACGAGACTTAAAAGTCATAATTACTTCTGATCCATGAGCTGTGGGATGGATGTCATGTTAAGCATGGAAACAGCATTCGTCTCATACATCTCCACCAGATCTCCTGGGTGACCGGTGCATTGTCCAAGAGCAGTAATATTTTGAAAGAAATGGGTTTTTTTATTTTTTATTTATTTATTTATTTATTCTGAGCAGTAGGTCTCAACAGTGGGCTAAAATGTTCATGTTGTAAACAGATGTGTTGTCATCCAGGCTTTGTTCCATTTATAGAGCACAGAGTAGATTTCCCATGATTCTCATGGGACATAGGATTTTCAGAAGTTTAAATGAACATCGACTTCAACTTATAGTCACCAGCTGCGTTAGCCCCTAACAAGAAAATCAGCCTGCTCATTGAAGTTTTGATGCCAGATACTGACTTCTCCTCTCTAGCTGTGAAAGTGCTGGGTTGCCTCCCCTTGCAGTTCTCTGCATTGAATATCTCTTGTAGTCACCTCCATTAGCTGCATTAGCTTCATCTCCTGGAAAACTTGCAGCAGCTTCTGGGTCAGCTCTTCTTGCCTTACCTTGCACATGTATACAGTGGAGATGGAATCTTGCCTTAAACTTCATAGGCCAACCCCTGCTGGCTTCACACTTCTCTTTTGAAGCCTCTTCATCTCTCTCAGCGTTTGTAGAATTGCCGAGAATTAAGGACTTTCGCTGGGCGAGGCTTTGCCTTAAAAGAATGTCATGTCCATCTTAATTAAAATGATAAAGAATGAAATATTTCAAGAATTACCAAAGTGTGACACAGAGGTAAGAAATGAGCAAAGGCTGTCACCAAAAAAAGTCACAAATAGAATTGCTGGACTCAGGGTTGCTACAAATCTTCAATTCGCTTAAAAAAAAAAAAAAAGCATTAACATGAAGGGCAATAAAATGAGACACATCTGTAGTAAGAATGAGTTTGCACTGGGAAGGTAAAAAATGGGTTCCTGCCTTCAGGATTCTCTCCTATCTCCAATCCCCACCACAACCAAGACCTCGAGTGCACATGTGCACACACAAAGACAATTGTTTTATGTTTACAGAATGTAAAAAAAAAAAAAAAGTGCAAGACCACCATGCTGCATCTGGATCTGTGGAAGTGGGAGAGGAAGCCAACTTCCAAAGGCTGAAGCAGAGAATACGCTTCCCTAAAGATATTTCTGGACAGATAAATAAGCGTGTTGAAGAGAAAGATGTTCCCGTGTTAATTATGACAAATAATGTCGTGTGAATGAATGTGTGAAATCAAGTTGATATTTTAATATGTTTCAGAATACTTACCACCATATTTTCTTTACCATATTCAATCAGTCCAGATTTGCATTTATTTTTTGACCTTGATTCCTGTAATCTGCTGCTTCTGTTCATTCTAACTGGTTACCAGAGTTCTTGTTTGTATTTAGTTTGAGATTTTAGCTGGTTCTTGGGCCAGATTTAGTCACTTCATTATCTGGATTCCCCTAGGTCCATTTTTATTGTCCTTAGGTTTCAACCACATCAAAATGTCATGACCTGCCATGTGTCTACCATTTTTATTAAACTGTAGACATTGGGTAGAAAATAGGGAAAATTTGAGGCCTAGTGTTAACTTGCTGCAGAGAAGATGAGCATTACAGCTGGCAGGTGGTCAGGGCACCAGCAGTGCCGCAACCTGTTAACCAAGTTAGCAGCTGAGATCAGTCAGTGCAGCCAGCCCTCCTGAGGCCAATGTGTCTCCTGTCCACCTTTATTCCTGGCATGTAGCTCTTGTGTATCCCAGCTAAGGCCTGTGGGTCTCTCTAAGGATCACCTTTGCTGATGGACTGTGAGCTCCAGCTATCTGACTGTGGTCCCCGTGTGTGGGGGGCACAAGCTGCTAGGCTGCTCTGCATCTCTGTGGTTTCCTCTGCAGTTACTGGGTGACCCCTGGGGATGGTGGATCCAGTCCTGGGCTTTCTTCTTCTCCATCTTGGCCTCATGTTCCTTCCTGGCTTGTTAGCAATTTGGTACATTCAATCATGGATTTCATAATTTGTCCAGAGTTTCCTGTCATTCTCAGGGGGAGGTCATAGACTTCTCACCTATTAACCCACTTTCAAAAACAAACATTTTCTTTTATTTCCTAAAGAACAGGTTTTGCCCCAGGCTTTGACTGAAATCAGGGCTCTCCGTGGGAGAAATCAAATAAGTCTTCATTCTATGTGTTTGGTTGTGATGACTTGGTTAGGCCCTGATTCCCACATTGAAACACAGTGAGCTCACGCTGTCCCAGTCACAGGAGACTGAGCCGGGGGGGCACAGAGCACACCTCACTTGGGCTTTTCCTCTGTGTTTACTTTATGTACAAATGAATAAGGGTGGAGATGCTGAAGAGAAGCCCAGATACCAAACGCTTGCCAGAGACCTGAGTGTAGTTTTTTTCATATGTATTAGTGGGGGGCCTTTAATTCTTTCCTCTGTATTTGTCAGTCTGAGTATTTATGGGTAAGGACAAAAGGAACATTTAATTCTTCCCTTCCAATTTCTGGGAGGGAAACTGGAGAAATTTCACAGAATTTCTTTCCCGTCTCAGGAAGCTGGACATGAACGGATGTGAGCTGGTGGAAAAGAAGCAGCTGTTAGCATCAGAGGAGAAGGTGAAATTGGCTGAAGAAGAGACACGACAGTACAAGTGAGTTCATCTCCTCAACACCCGCAGCTCCAAAAACCCCTGTTGAATTTTTGAAAACTTTTCTAAAATGTTCAGACACAATATCATACACAGAACAAAACAAATATTCAGAAGACATTTGTATACATACTTAACACAGGAGAAAAAATGTTTAGTTTTACACATAAGTTAAATGTTTAAATTTACAAAGTATTAAGTTACTAAGAATTTCCTGGTCCCCAGTTCTGGCCATACTGTGTGGAAAGACGGTTCACAGAGATGTTTCTGAAGGTGCTGTAAGTTGTTCTCAAACTTAGGAAAGCAGTTTGGTGTAGCATCAGTCGGACAAATAAATATGACTGTGCCACTGGAGAGACTGACGTGTTGTAAGGCTGAGGAATAGGATAAGGATGTAAGGAAAATAAGAATCAAGCTTTATGATGAAAGATACTCAACACAGGATATGTGAGGGAAATGTTGAGAACCGGAAAGGAAACTGTCAGTGCAGAACTGGCAAGCGTTAAATAATAGTGATGGAAGGAGTGACTGCAGCAATAGCTTTGAATCTGCTCTGTTTTTACAGTCATGTGAAATGTATCTTGTACGGTTAGATAATGTCTATAAATGTGCAGTTCAGATAATGTGGAGTTGGACAGGTTAATTAACATTATACCTAGCATTGTGTTTTATCTGATGAAACAATTTGTAACTCATAGGAGAAGAGTTGAAGAATGTCACAGGCAAATGCTGGGAGCAGAGATCACCTGGAGACACCAGGCAACCTGCTTTCCTCCTGACACACTGAGTCCTCAGCACATGATGCAGACAGTTACTGTGGCCCTAAGAACCCCTAACCATGGGGTGTTTCTTGATGTGTTGACTTTTTCAGGTCACTCTTGCTGAGAAGAAGGCCCAAGAAAATTCGGTAAGAATTTGTTTCCTCCCTTCCCTTTGTGCACAGTCGGCCACAAATGAACGTTGATGTGATTTTCTCCCACAGCTCAGGGCTCAGGAGCTGGAGAGGGAAAACACCAAGTTGTGAAGGGAGAATGCCTACCTGAAGCAAAGGTACAAAATTTTGACACATTTTTAAGGGTGTTTTGAGATTCTTAAGGGTTGGCTGTTTTGTGTCTAGTAGAGGAATTGATGATGTAATTCTTATTGAAGCCATTCTTTCTCTGTCTTTTAAGATTGGATGTAACCTGCAGAGAGAGGCAGGCAGAGGAATACATGAGGCAGGAGCCCATCCCAGGAGGACCACCCAGGCTGCATCCTTCCCTGAGAGGTAAGAAGCACACTGTGATGTGCAGTAGCTTCATTTCTGCTGCAAAAGCCACCAAATGGGCTTCTTATCCCCTTGGGTAATTGTTGGGTTTCCTGGACACCACACCACACACTCACTGCAAAGAACACATTCTCAGCTGGGTGACAAGATGCTGTTTTCTTCACATGCCACCAGCCAGCAGGGCTCTGCCCCCTGTGAACAGTGGAGCTCATGCCCCTCCAGGGACTGTGGGCCACCCCCCAGGCTCTTGGTTGGCTGGCGTGGTTGGTTTCTGTGCGCTAGAATACATGAGCGTCAGCACCCTCTTCCCACCTGGACACAGTGGTGAGGGCTGAATTTTCTTTGTGTTGAGAAAAATAACATGCACAAGGTTTTAGAATGAAGACAGTATGTCCTGATGAGAAAAAAAATTTTCTTCATTTGTCTTGGTGGATAAATATTCTATTCAAGTTCTGCTTTAAGACAGCAGGCATTTCTTCACTAATTTTGCAGGTCCCTTTGTTCTTATAAAAAATGTGACACAGTGATCTAGAGTAGCCAGTTAGTAAGTGACATTACTACGTAGAGTAGTGTCACTTCTAGAGTTATAAGTGTAACTCTAAGATCTTCCAACGGCTTCTCCATATAATTCACCATTCTTTTGCCGATTATTACAATATTAGTCTTTCTAAGGCCACTTCTTTCATAAATATTTACATGACACCTGGTCACTTACACAAGACATGTTCTGTCAGAAGGATTTTAACAGTTTACCAATGGACTGAGGAGGAAGAGGTGAAGCTGATGGTCAGGTGTTGTTGATACTCTTCCTATGAAGGACTCTTCTTATTTCAATTTTTAGCCTATGTAGAAACTGTGGTTTCTCCTGAAGTGTATGGTGAGTCCTCTGTGTTAGTGTTGATTTCCAGGGATCTGAGCCCTGAGCTACCATCCAGGGTGATTAGTTATGGAAATACCTGAACCAGGGCTCTGGTCTCTTCTTCAAGTATTACAAGACCTGTCTCCCCCTCATTCTGGTGTGGGAAAGAGTGAAGGGGGGATTGGAAGTTTTGTTTTCCTTCAGCAAAGTCTGTGCAGGAAAGCATAATCCGCCATCCTTTCTCTGGTTTTTATCAGATTCAGGCAGGACCTGGTGTGGCTCCAGGGCAGAACAGCAGTGCCTGCCCTCCTGAGGTGGCCACGGAGGCCCAGGTAGATGTGGTTGTCATTCTCTGTTGGAACTCTTTCTGGCAACCTTGATTTTTTTCCCCAGTGGTCTTTCCTGGCCTTGTGTCCAGATTATGTGTTCTGTGACAGGTCTAGTGTGTCTTTCCTTTCCAAATTCAAACTCTTGCCCAGGAGCCAGTGGGCTTCTCCCCTCAACCTGTCACCTTGGGTGGTGCCTACAGAAGTCATCATGGAGTGAGTCCTTAGGGGCTGAGGACCACAGACATTGACTGGGTGTTTCTTGAAATAGTATGAGGAGGGGGACCCCTCACTCCAAACTTCCTTGTCCTGACCTTCATTTGGGATTGCTCCTGGGTCACTGAGACAGATTACTGTCGTCATTATTTTGCTCCTTTCCTGTCTCAGGCCAGGTGATTTACCTGTTTAGAATGTCCATTCAGATCCTTGTAACTGAAAAATGAGCAAAGCCCTCCCTCCAGCTTTATACCGTGTGCTTTGTGCAACTTTGAGTCTTCTTGGGTGTAGTAAATGTCACAAACCATCACTGTCTTTTCTGGGGAGGTAAATGTGTCTTCCACACTCCCTCCAGTTGTACTCTGAGTAGAAAAGCCTGACTGTAAGAGATGTTGCATTTGTAGTAGGAAATAGAGGCTGGAAGTTAAAAAGCCCACAGTGAAAATGTCTATTTCCCTGCAGGGGGATTCTGATTGGCACCAAAGTCCTTACCTTGTGTTCTCCATCCTGAGCTGGGTCTGTCCTGCCCTGGAAGCTGTCAGAGCTGCTCCTCTATCTCATCACACATTGTAGGATTTTACGCATGAGCTAAAATCCCTTTTGTGTCAGTTGTGGAATTGAGACTTCACACTTTATTTTTCCATAGGACAAATGTAGTGTGTGTTTCATAGTGAACTTAAAATCCAGACTTCCGTGAGAATAAGGATAATTGATTACCTTCTGAGGACAGCATTGTCCCCCCAGAAGCACTTTGCCAGCTCCCCCGCAGGACTCCAGGATGCCCACCTCCCCAGATCTCTGCGCCCAGCGGCAGCCGCTGCAGGGACAAGGGCCCTTTGTCAGGAGGGAGCAGAGAGGGGCTGGCAGGGTCCTGCAGGCAGAGCGAACACCCAGGTGCAGCTCTGATTCCACGTGTGGAGAATGAGCTCTTCACGGCCTTTCTTTCTCCATGTTCCTAGTCCACAAAGAGCAAGCTTCTGTGGAGCCAGGGAAGGTGGTGGGGAGGGTTGTCCTGCACAGAGAGGCTGCCTGTTGGGAAGGCATTATTTTGTCAGTTTGCCAGAACCTCTGTTCATCGTATAGGACAGGCCCCTTGGCTTCCCCTACTTACAGACACAAGCGGTGATGTGTGGTGACAGTGTTTTATCCCCGAGGCCTCCTGTGCAGCCCAGGCTGCAGACAGGCCCCAGAGGGGAGGGTGGAGTGTGTGGCTCTGTGCTGCTGTCTGGGCACCCGGTGGAGGCGAGGGTTCCCGGGGCTGACTGCTGCTGCATTGGGTTCCAGCATTTCAGTGTTGGTGCTTTTGTCTGTCATCCAACTCATGTCTTCCTTCTGTTCTGCAGGCTACTTTTGATGCAAGAGGGCCCCATCCTTTCCCAGGGCCAGCCCACATGGTCTGCCCCATGAGTGGCCTGTCATCACCCTATGGGCCACCTCCACCTGGGCCACCCTGTGTCCTGTGCATCCTTGCCCACCACCACCAGCTGCTCCACTTGGTAAGATGAGAGCATATTCCTCTATTTCTTTCTTGAGTCACTGCAGAAGAAGGGGAGATTTCTCTCCAGGGCTTTGCAAAGCATGGGAAAACCTGATTGGGGACATTGTCATGTTCCTTTAGTCTATTTGCACACAATTTGATGGACTGTGTCTTCCCCAACCTGACCTGGGAAGGAGGTGTCTCCTGTAGAGTGAAAAAAAGTCCTCTGGCAGAAGGCAGAAATGTCAGTTTTGCACATGTGCCTTCAACATAAACCGCATTCTGGGTTTTGAGATAATAGCATGCCCTTATTATTTTCTCTGGTGAGTAGAGCCTTGACCTTCCACAGTTGATCATTAGTTATGAAAACACCAGAACCAGTGGCCTGTGGAATTTTTCTCAAGTGTTAGTAGACCTGTCTCCCCCTTGTTCTGATGTGGGAAATAGTGGAAGATGGTGAAAGAAGGCTCAATAGTTTTGTTCTGCTTCACATTTTCAGTAAGATAGTAAACAGGGAAGTAGTTTTTTAATTTTAGTTTTCTCTATGCTTAGAAAGTAGTTTGCATCAAGGAAGGGTGCAGCTCATTGGTAGATAGAATGCATGCTTATCATGCAGGAGTTCCTAGGTTCAATCTCCAGTACCTCCATTTAAAAAAAAAATTCAAATATGAAGAATACAAATTGTGCAGCTCCAAACATGATATTAATTAGTTTTACGTGTTTTTCTTTTGCCACCTATCTTCAAAAATATCCCAACCATAATTAAGCTTTTCTTTTGGAAAATGCTTTAACTCTCAAATTCTTTCCTGCCACTTTTTTTTTAATTGAAATATCCATGAATGGAAATAGATGGACATGGTTGTTTAAAATTTACAGTGGTAATATTCTTATTAATATATTTGTAACTACATTTTACAGATGAAACATCAATCTACCAATTTGGAGAAGAGAAAGATAAAGAATCTTCTGATGAGAAGGTACTGTATCCTTTTGTTAATATTCTTCTTATTTTAACATATAAGCATCAGGGAATGATAAAAGATAAACAGATGGTTGTTTTCACTTTACATTTTCACGTTAGCATTTGATGATGAAATTTTTGACTTATATTTTTAATCTATAATTCAAAATCTATTCTGTGCTTAATGCCATAGGACTGCAAAATAAACATCTGTTCATTTTTCAGACTCACCTAATGAAATGAGTGTCTGTACCTAAATTCTTTTTTTTCAAGTTCTTTTCCATTATAGTTTATTATAGGATATTGAATATAGAGAGTTTACTGTGAAAGTGAGGTTGTTTCATTTTTTTAGCAATCCTCATTTGAAATTAATCAAGTGATGTCTCATGTTGAATCTAGGATACTGGGTCTTTCCTTTTCATTCCCAGGAACAGTGTTCTAGTTTTCCATATACCTTGTGATGTTGTTTCACACCTCATCCTTTTGCTCAGTTTGCCTTTCCTCAAATCCGCTTCACATCCCCCTTTCTGTACTGGGGCTGTCTTTTGAGACACAGCCCAGTCTTCCCAGCATTCCCTGAGCTATGCACATGCAACAGCAACTTCTGTCCTTTGTGCCCTTACATTGTCCATTCACTTCAGTTGTAGAGCTGTTCAGACTTTTCTGTGGTGATTGGTTTTCATGGATCTGTGCTTCTGGCAGAATAGAGAGCCAATTCTGTCTTTTATTTGTATTGCCAGTTTCTCTCAGGATAGGTGTTTATGATCTGATAGATACAGTAAATAACTGTTGTCTTACTGACTGATTGAATGACCAAGTGTATGAATATGATGGTTTCTGAAGTTTGGTTCTTGTTTTATTTTGTTTTCCTAGGAAAGAGCGACTGAGCCTGGAATTGAAAACAAGAGAATGTTCCTGAAAATATTGTAATTGATCCAGAGGAACTAACAGATCATAACACATGACCTCTGTTGATAGAGCTCACAAAACTAACACATTGGGTAAATTAGTGAAAATGTATTGCCTTTTTCCTCTATGCTTAGAAGCTAGTTTCCTCTGTGGGAAGGGTATAGCTCAGTGGTAGGTAGAATGAATACTTAGCATGCAGGAGTTCCTGTGTTCAATCCCCAGTACCTCCATTAAAAAAAATAAGTCATAGAATACTCTAAGTTTTCTAGATTTAAATTTTATATCTGTTACTTTTTAAGTATTTACTCTTGCCACCTGTCTTCATAAATATCCCAACCACACCTTAGCTTTTCTTCCAGAAAATGCTCCAACTTTCTGAAATTCTTTTCTGCTACTTTATTTTATAGAGATATCTGTGAATGGTGCTAGATGTACATGTGTATTTAAAATTTAATTGGTAAATATTCTCATTCATGTCTCTTTAACTTCATTTTACAGATGACATATCAGCTTTCAATTTAGGAGTAGAGGAAGATGCAGAATCCTCTTCTTATTTGGAGGTGCTGTTCTATCATTATTATTATTATTATTATTATTATTATTATTATTATTATTATTATTATTATTATTATTATTATTATTATTATTTTGCAGTATAAACTGTGAGTTATATTAATACATAAATGAAGGGATGCCCTGAGATTAGTTACTCACCTTTGTACTTGCCCATCCAAACTCTCTCTTAAGTTTTTCAGTCTACCATTAAGAACTTCATTGTGTGCTACATGTCATACTAGTGCCTAGTACACTCTGTTAAGTTTCCAGGCTCACCTAATGAAACCAGTGTATATAGCACAAAAAGCAATGTTTAGAAGTCCTATGGAGTTGATTTGGCTTCTTGAATTGTTTTCTTTAAAAAGTAAAGAACTATTATTTTCCAGCCTGTGACCAATTGTGTATTTCTTTTGTATAAATGGATGTGTCATACTCTCAGGCAGGTTCAGAGAAAAATAGGTTGGATTAAAAAGAAGAGTGTTTTTGTGTTGTGTTTTGTTTTATGTTTTTGCCACATTGACCTTGAAAATCAAATGCCTGTGAAATGGAAATATTATAGTTTCCTTGTCATAGATCTGCAGGAATTATTTCACGAGAATCAGAAGCATGGTGAAGAGTGATAAATATGTGGGGTTAGTATACCAACAAGATTGGGTTAGTGATGTTTTAATGAGGAGAACCCCTTTTGTATAGTTAGTGTGGCCTGTGTGTTGTACTTTTGATCATGACCGTATTTGATGTAACATAAGTGACAGTGATGATGTGTTCGAAGCTGACAGCTGTGGGGAGGGGTAAGGAGGCCCTGAGCTCTTGGATCTGGACAGCTGCTTCCTAGTGGCCCAGCACTGTGTTTGAATCAACAGATATGTTGCCATCTTGGTTCTGTCATGCACTAGCTGTGGGGATCTTGGAAAAACTTGTTGGAGCTGTTTGAATGTCAGTGACCTTGTTGGTAAAATGGTACTGACACTTACCTCTGAGGTATGTGCAATGAACAAAAGCGGTAACAAATGTGAAAACACGTTGTCATCTGGAAGTAGTGTTATAGAGTGTAAGACAGAATGATCATTGGCAATGAATGGCTAAGTGTTGAGGACACTTTTTCAACACCTGAAGGACAATAAATGGCAGTGGAGTTAAGAATGGGAAAGTTAGAGTGGGCATGTGGATTTCTTATTTGGGTTATGTCGTGTTTCAGTAGACTGTTAGTAGAGATTTCTGATAGGTATATTGTGTTTTGGTACTTGAGGCCATCTTGAGATTTTAGATGTTTTGACCTTAAAGAAATTCCTGCTGCTGAACACCAACTGCATGCTGGACAGTTAGACACTTAATGTACCGGTTGAGGGGTGAGGCTGTAGTGATAAGAACAGAAGAACCAGTAAACAGGAATCCTCTGTCAGTCACAGTAAGTCCTTCCGGTAAAGAAAATGAAGAACATCAGTTTTTTTTTATGAAAGTGAGTGTTTGTAGCTAGGATGGGGGTGGAATAAGAGTGGGATTTATGTAGTCAGCACACATCAGAGTGTAACCACAGCTGCCAAGGGAAGGACACGAAGGAGCAAGTCACATGACAGCTCAGGGGAGTGATGTTCTGGACAGAGAATGGGGGATCACATCTGTTTATCATTGTACCCCAGCATCTTAGAGTGACCAGGAAGCAGCAAATGGGTAACAGTCCTTATAACCATTTTTATTATTGTTGTTGTGTGTAGAAAAGAAGATGTGCACAGTGAGGGCCTAGCACGTGTGGAGGGTTAAGAAATGAATGTCCTTATCCTTCCCTTATGACAGTCCCTGTGGTTTTTTGAGGAGTTGCATAATTACATTTAAAGATTTTTGCTGTTATTACATCAATGTTTTTCTTAGTACTTTGTTACTTTAATCAACTAGTTTTCCTAACTATAAAAGTTTTAGCAAATAATAGATTGTGCTAAGCCATTGCTTACTGAAATGAAGCAGCTTCTACAGTGTTCTGTCAGTACTCAGTGTGACAGACTCCAAGGTTTGTTTTCATGCCAAGAATCTTAATACTAAATCCATATCTGTACTTAGAAATATTTTGAATTTATAGCAAATATACTTACTAAGATATTTGTTCAAAAATAAATGTATTTTAAATTTTACTTTTTTATTGAAGTATAGTCAATTTACAATGTTAGTTTTGTGTGTACAGCAAAGCAATTCAGCTTTACCTACAAAAATAGATATTTTTTAAAATGTGTTCCTTTTTGTGGGGTAATTCAAAATAGAGTTAGGTGTTCTGAAGTTAATTCTTTGTTGAAATGTGAATATAAGTCAATACTTTCCATGTGAAAATACTTGCTCTGGCTTTCCATGTTCAGTTTACTGTATCAAAAGCTAAACGAAGATAAAAGATAGACTTGATGTAGAGAATACATATGAAGTTTTCTATTTAAATGTTTGATTTCCCAAGATATTCTTCTCTTATTTTAAGTCTAATTGCTTTTAAAATAGGAAAGTTTTTTTTAAAAGTTAGGAAATGTAGGGATTTTCTTAGAAAGGGATTAGGAAATCTTTATGGAACTCATTATTAATATTGATTTTCATAGAGCATCTCTGGGAGTCTACCACAGAAGTATGTGGATATCTCATTTGGAGCTGCAGGTCAAACAGGGAAAAATACATTAAGTGAACAAATAGAAGGTAAGAACTGTATTTTATTAAAAAGTCTATTGACAGAATGTTGATTTCAGACA
Source organism: Camelus ferus (assembly GCF_009834535.1). NCBI lineage: Eukaryota > Metazoa > Chordata > Mammalia > Artiodactyla > Camelidae > Camelus > Camelus ferus. Next base: position 62,700,999 of record NC_045709.1, read on the forward strand.
TGAATTCTGATATATTCTAAAAGCCAAATAAAATCACCTGGTGAAGGTATAGTGAGGCAAAAGATGAGAAAGGGAGGCCAGTTACATAACTTAGGCATCCACAGCAGATTAGAGAGTGCCTTTTAAGGAGCTAAGTTGTTAGTTTGACTTCAAGATGCTCTTTGACCTAAGGACAGTCAGGAAATAAGGAGGAGGGAAAGAAGGGATGAAGAATGAGTGAGGGAGAGAGGACAGGCAGTAAATGAAGGAAAAGAAGTTAGAGGCCTGTGGGGAGGGTGGGAAGGTAGAACAGTTCTTTAGAAAGAGGAAGAGTCTCTGAAATGTGAGATGGATCTGAAATGAGCTTCCAGCTCCAAAGCTTGTCTGACAAGCACAAATATTCCTTTTGTCCCCATCCTCCTCATTGTTAGGAAGGCAGTGAGGGCTGAGGTACCTGATCACACAGAGGTAGGTTCTACCTGCTGTGGGTGAACACAGGCAGATGTGGGCAGCTGTAAATGTCTGGACCTTCATGTCATGTAGTGTGTTGCTGCCTTATAGGATGGAGTCACCTAGGCCAAAAGAAGAGAATAAGGAGGAGGAAGAGAGCAGGGTGTGTTATTGGTGGGGGGGGGCAGGGATGCTGTTGCCTGATAAAGAGTCCATTAGAAAGTTTGCAACTTCTAATACAGTTTCAGGTTGGAGAAGTGTTATAGTGGGCACTTGAGGCTAGATTTCAGAAGGATCAATTAAGTCGTGTAGACTCGGTGTAGACGAGAGTTTCTCAAATTGTAATTAGTCACCCTGGGGACCCGGTGAAAAGTGCACATTCTGACCAGCAAGCTTGTGATTTTGCATTTCTAACAAGTTCTAAGGTGACACCATTGTTGGTCTTGAGACCACGCTCAGAGTAGCAAGAGGGTAGATGTATGTTTGGAGAAATCTGGAAAAGCCACTGGAGAGTTCAAGACATAACAACATCAAGGAAAAGCATGGTTTCATTTTTCTTTCTGAGCAGTTTATAGCCAGAGGGAGGCAAAAAGTTGAAGTAGAAATTACCCATGTAAGGCACTGTGATTTAGCAGAAAGGAAAAAGAAGTGGTGGGGATAATCCACCCAAAGAATACAAAATGAGAAGAATTACGACCACAGATCTAGGGATACCTTTGAAGAGGGAAGGGTGCAGTGAAATGAAGGAAGGAGGAGAAAATGTGGTAGGTAGGTGATGTGGGAATTGATGAGGAAACTTGAGAGAACTTTTAGAATAGCATCATATATTTGCACTGAAGCAAGATTAGATCATTGCCACTGCAGAGAATTCCAGAAGCAGGAAGAGGCTAGAACTGGGGTAAATCACAGCCACTCCTCACAACTATCAGGCATCAAGGATATATGTTGTATTGGTATTTGTTATTCAAATGAGATTAGTTTAAATATGAAAGCATTAGCTTTTTTTTTTAAGATAGATAATTTTTTGATAAGTTGGTTGTTTCACAAAAAGCCTTTTAAACATTAGCATGAGATACTAAACCAAACTAATTTTGGGAACAAAAGAAATTAATAGAGTTATTTCCCTAATGCTAAAATTGTTGTTTTCAGTAAATACTACAGTGATTTTGAAATATAAAAGGCTTTTAATATCTAGTAATGTGGCATTAAATTTATTTTTTCCTTTTTGATAATCATATTTCAATATTGAAAACTTAATATACATTATTTCTTAGTTGTGTCTTATATACCTTCTTGCATGAGTGGATCAAGAAACTTTGAGATGACAGCCAAGACCACGTCTACCCCGACAGCATGGGCCCATCGCCACTCCATCTTCAGGGCGAAGCTGCACCACCACCAGTTCGCCATGGGTAAAAATATTGCTGCGCTCATGGTCGACAATGGCTCTGGCATGTGCAAGGCTGGCTTCGCAGGTGACGATGCCCCCCGGGCCATCTTCTCCTCCATTGTGGGATGCCCCTGGTACCAGGGCATCATGGTGGGCATGGGCCAGAAGGACTCCTATGTGGGTGATGAGGCCTAGAGCATAAGAGGCATCCTGACACTCAAGTATCCCATCGAGCATGATATTGTCACCAACTGGAATGAGATGGAGATTTGGCACCACACCGTGGCCCCCAAGGAGCAGCCTATGCTGCTGACTAAGGCCCCCCTGAATCCCAAAGCCAATTGTGAGAAGATGACCCAGATCATGTTCGAGACCTTCAATACCCCAGCCATGTACGTGGCCATCCAGGCCGTGCTGTCCCTGTACACCTCTGGCCTCACCACTGGCATCATGGTGGTCTCTGGTAATGGGGTCACTCAAATTGTGCCCACCTATGAAGGATATGCCCTCCCCCATGCCATCCTGCGTCTGGACCTGGTTGGCCGGGAACAGATGAACTACCTCATGAAGGCCCTCACAGAGCATGGCTACAGATTCACCACAACAGCCAAGTGGGAAATCGTGTGTGACATCAAGGAGAAGCTATGCTACATTGCCCTGGACTTGGAGAAGGAGATGGCCGCTGCCACCTCCAGTTCTTCCCTGGAGAAGAGCTAAGAGCTGCCCGATGGTCAGGTCATCACCATCAGCAGAGAGCACTTCTGCTGCCCCAAGGCTCTCATCCATCCCTCCTTCCTGGGCCTGGAAGCCTGTGGCATCCATGAGACTACCTTCAACTCCATCATAAAGTGTGACTCGACATCTGCAAGGACCTCCATGCCAACACGGTGCTGTCGGTGCTGTCCAGCGGGACCACCATGTACCCCTGCATCACTGGCAGGATGCAGAAGATCACCGCCCTGGCCCCCAGCACGGTGGAGGTGAAGATCATTGTGGCCCTCGAGCACAGGTACTCTGTGTGGATGGGTGGCTCCATCCTGGCCTTGCTGTCCACCTTCCAGCAGATGTGGATCAGTAAGCAGGAGTAAAATGAGTTCAGCCCCTCCATCGTCCACCACAAGTGCTTCTACGTGGACTGAGTTACCTTCCACCCTTTTCTGGACAAAACCTAACTTGGGTGGAAAAGGAGATGAGATTGGCATAGCTTTATTTAGTTTTTATTTTTTCTTTTCTTTTCTTTGTTGATACTTGACTCAGTATTTAAAAACAGTGAAGGTGACAGCAGTCAGTTGGATCAAACATCCCCAAAGTTCTACTTTGTGACTAATGACTGCATATTTTTTAAAATAGTCACCACAAATATCATGAGATGCATTGTTACAGGAAGTCCCCTGCCTTCCCAAAAGCTGCCCCACTTCTCTAAGGAGAAAGGCCAGTCCTCGCCCAAGTCCACACAGGGGAGGGTGATAGCATTGTTTTTGTGTAAGTGATGTTCTCCAAATTAAAAAAAAAAATTTACCCTAATACTTGTTTTTTTATTATTATTATTTTGAATTGTTAGCCCCTGTTTTTTGTCCCCAAACTTAAGATGCATGAAGGATTTTGGTCCCGGTGAGAGTAGGCTGAGGCATGGAGGCAGCCAGGGCTTACCTGTACACAGACCAGTTCAACAAAGTGCACACCTTAAAAAACAAACAAACAAAGAAACAAACAAAAAAACTCTCTAAGGTGGCTAAGCTAGAGGATCCAAGAAATGTAGGCATACCAGTAAGCCACATGGGTATGGAAAAAAATGAATATTTTTATGAACTATTATTCTCCAAGTGTGTATCCAAGCTGATCAACTCATAGCACTTTCCCTGATGTGAAGTGAATTACACATTCAAATAAAGAGTCATCACAACTGTGGTCTTCCTAAATTACAGGGCAAATTGAAGGACATGATACATCCTTGTAGTCAGATGGTGTCAACTGCATTAAAGATGTGCTGTTGTGTGAGTCTTCTTGGAGTCATGATTTGTTCTTCTGATTAAATCTCACTTATCTCATCAGTCAGCATGTTCACACTGGTATATGTGCACTTTTCTATTTTATAAAGTCATTTGAAATATAATCATACTTTTGAAAGCTTAACTGAATGTTCTGTTAAACCTATATTCCTGTTTAAATTTATTATCTGTAATGGATTCATATTTCTGTCTTGTTGCTGTCTTAACTGCCCCTCAAAAACAACACAACAAAACCTAATGTATTCTTTTCCAAAGCAAGCGTGAGGATTACACTCAGTACTAACTCTGCATGACTGTATAGTTGGCTTTCATGTTTACATACCATTGATTATGTGTCCCTTTTGTCTTTTAGATTCTACTGAAGAATATCCTCACTGGAAGGTGAAAACTTTTATAATTTTATCTTGAATTATTTTAGTGGGGGTACTGGGAATTGAACCCAGGACCTCGTGCATGCTAAGCAGGCACTCTACCACTGAGGTGTACCCTCCCCTCTTGAATCATTACTATAGATTATATCAAATGCACATTATTACTTTTTTTGTTTCAAAACTCATTCAGCCTACAGTTGGAGTGAGATTCTGTTCCTAATAAAACAGGAGGAATGAAGGATTTACAAACATCCAGAGCAGGTAAATTTTGCAATACAAATTTAATTCTGAAAAGAAGTACACTAAAATATTTTAAATGTACACAGTCTTCTTATATCTAATTCCTTTTTTTTTTTTTTCAAATTTAATTGAAAGATTTGACATAAATAAGACATGCTGCTGTTACTATCCATTGTTGGGAAAAGATATTCATAAGCATAAGAAAAAGATTTTTAAAATATAAGCTTTAAGTCAGATGTTTCCATTTATGTTGGGATACACTAAAGTTCTCAGTTTGCAGTCCCTATACTTCTTAGGGATTCTGACAGATCATTAGTCGCTAAGATTTTTTTCCAGTGTTTTAAAATGCTTAATTGAATTCTGAGCTTTATGTAGAGTAAAGCTTCACTTGCTAACAGGTCAATTGTATTTCAACTTTAATTATTTCATTTCAGTGTTGTTACATTGATGATATTTGTTTTTTTTATTTAATGGAGGTACTAGGGATTGAGTCCAGGACCTTGTGCATGCTAAGCACGTGCTCTACCACTGAGCTATACCCTCCCCTCTCAAGGAGATTTTTCTGAAATAAAAGTTTTAGTCATATACAGAGAGCAAAATGCATTTGTTTAATTTTTGCCAGTAGAATTTTCACAAGACATTACAACAGAACCACTTTCTTCATTTTATGTATTTAAGATTCTGTGCTAAAAAATATTATTAGCATAGAATAGATCTTAACATTTTAGTTTTATAAAAGTGCAAGAATAGAAAGTTCATTTAAAGGAAAAATCTATTAGAGTAAAATAAGCTGATTAAACTTTTAAAACGGGCAGTTTTTCTAAGAGTTGCAAAGTAATGCATTTAGAGTAAAATATGATTTGAATTGTTTAAACAATAAAATCTGAAATTATGTGTATTCAGTAGGCCAGTGTTTATTGTATTTTTCATCAGATGAATCTAAATAGCATTACATATATATGTTATCTATTATCTAAAATCAAAATAAGTAGGAATTTATTTTATTTTAGCCATGTGATTTTTTTTCTATTTAAGCAATCCCCAAGTTGCTAAAAGTATTATTTAAAGGTCATATTTTATAAGCTAGCTCTCATTCCCATGATAATGTCTCTCATTTAATTTAAACATTATAAATAATATTTGACTTATTTCAGATGAAGCAGGAGTTGGAAAAAACATAACTAGAGAACTAGAAGAATGTATGTTGCCAAAATTTATGAATTACATTTAGACATTGATTTATGAAATAAACTGTAAATAGTAAATAAAATCTCTTTCCATTGTGAATAACAGACACTATGTTACATTTTTTTCTTATCCATATCTAATGAAAAATGTGAAAACACAACCATTCATGATGAAAAATATACTTACTCCTCATTTATTCGTAATGATTCATAGCTTTAAAAAAATCGCAAGAAGACTATGTTCTCTGTTTATTTCTGGCTGTATCCTCCCTTTCCTCCTGCTAGCCCTGTGGGACTGTCACCCTGCACACTGACACTCTTCTCAGAAAACCTGGAGGTCTTCAGCTTCTCGAGTTTCTGGTAGTGACTAAGGCCAAAATCCCAGACTCCAGCAATCACTGTCCATGTAACTGCCACTGGTGTGTGACAATTAAATTCCTTGTCATTAACTTTGTCATTGGTTAATCTTTTGCCCTCAGGAAAAATTCCAAATTCCTTAGCTTGGAATAAAAACACATCGATTTGGTTCTTGCCAAAGTATTCAGCCGTATCTCTTTACTCCCCTTCTCTGCCCCTCTGCTCCAGTGTCTGGCTCAGCTAGACAGCTTCCAGTTCCACATGTGCCCTTCCCTGCCTCTTTTCTTTATGTTTGTGTCTTCCCTCTCCCTTCCACACTTCGTCCTCCTCCTTCAGGTATCTGCTTACATATCACCAGAACCAAAAGTGGGCAATATTGGCACAAAGCTGGATGTCCTTTCTAAGTGTTCCAGTTGTGCCCCCTTTTATACCTGTCATAGTGTTTATGACTCTGTATGGAAATTGCCTATTTTTCCAGTTTATGATACATGATTCTACAGGGTGGACCATGTCATATTCATCTTGTGGTTCCAGTGCTTCTCAAAGTATTTTAGCACATGGTTATTTAGTCAATGAATAAAGAATGAGAAAACCAGAAGCTCTGATAGTTAGCCACATGAGCAGGTAGTTCAACGTGCAGCCATGGGCAGATTCTAGAATCGTCATCTTGTATTTTGTATTGTAGTAGTATATAGATATTTTTATTCTTCTTAACCCTTGGAAAGATCTCAGCTTTTAAAAAAAAACTAACTTATACTTAGTTACCTATAAAGTATTTTAGATAAAGAATCTTAATTCTTATTTTTTCCAGCTGCTGCTGGACTTGAATCTGAATCCTGTCGACCTTCCCCTCTAGGATCCACAGCAGCACATGGAGAAGCCACTCTGGACGACTTTGTGTGAGGCCTGGAGGCTCCTTCTCTCAGCTCTAGGTGCCTCTGTTGCAAACTCTTCCTAGCTCTATGGCCACTGGAAACCCACTCTGCATGTTTTGCCCTGAAGATGGGTTCTGTTTGCAGTTCATTTCTACTTCTTGGAAAACAATTCAATGAAAACTCAATTGGTTTTCCCCAAACTGTGGGCAGGGATGAAGGATAGCATATTTTTTTTTATAAAAGATATAAATAATAAAAGAAGTCATAAAACAGCCCTGGGCACAGCAGAGTCAATAATCCCTCCCGGTTTAAAGCAGAAGTGACAGCTCAGTTTTCCACAGCTGTGGGGCTTGCTGAGCTGGTTACTCCTTTTCTCCATTACACTTTTTTTCCTTTTTTACTGAAAAAGAAATATGTGCATATGGTAAAAAAAAAAAAAAAAATTCAAACAGAGCACGAAAATACACAAAGGAAAGATTTCCCTCATTCTCTGTTGTCTCAGACCTCCCTGGAAGCGTCACTGTTTACAATCCTTTGTGTGTTTTTCCAAATAGGCTTTGCACATTCCAACCTATACATGTAAGTTCTTTTAATATTTTACTTATTTTTAACCTAAAGGAATTTAAATCCTTAAGTGGCTTCTGCCCTGGTAATAGAAAAGAACAAATCTGATTCTGTATTAGATCTGTTTCTTTGACTTTAACCCTGTGCTCTGTGTCCTAGGCTTAGTCTTGCTTGTTCTGCACCTTTTGCAAAACAATGTTGCCAATAGGCTGAAATATACAGGAGAGCCTGTTCTCAAGGCTCTGACCTTTAAAGATGTTATTAGCACTTTTACATTCATGAAGATAACAAGTTGTAAAAGAGAAAATAACTTTTATTTTGTTGGTTTTACAGGGGCAGCATGATGTGACCCTTATGGACAGCTAAAAGAAGGAAGGATTCCAAGAACAGAGAATTCCTGCACCAAGAAGTTTGCAACAAGTGACCACACACCCTCCTCATTTTCAGTATAAAAAAAGCTTGAATTCTGACTTGGGGAAGATGGTTCTCCAGGACATCAGTCTGCCATCTTCTCAGTCTGTTATGGAAATGACAGGCCAGTCAAGAAACAAGCACCACTCGGAGGGTTGGAGTACTCAGATGTATTATGCCGGCAGGCTCAGAGGGGCTTCTGCTCCAAAGCTCTGAGCACCTTCAAGATGTGCACATGAGATTTTGTAGGGTAAAGTACAAGTATGGGGTATTCGGCCAATAGGCATGGAACAACTTTAGCAGCATTATCATCACAAAAGTGGAGGCGGGGAGGCAGCAAACAAAAATTCCAAAGCCAGATATGTATCTTTGAAAATCCAGCTGGCTAGCAAAAACACATAAACAGCAAACCAACACTAATTAACCTAGATTTACAAGTTAGTCTAGCAGAACTCAGATCAGTATTCCAATACTTAGATTTGTGAGTTATCTTGTTAGCCCAGCCCAGCCTCTCCTTCACATTCCTAGACCTGTGAGTTATCTTGTCAGACCAGCCCAGTTTTTCCTTCAAAGTCTGCTGGCTTCTGAATAAAGTATCTATTCCTTTTTGATTAATTCATTGTAGTTTTGTTTGTCTTTCTCCAGTGATCCTTTCCTTTGTAATAAGGAGGAAGATTCTTTTGAAAAGTCAGCATTATTTACATCAATTCCATTAGATTGTCATTGGTTGTGCTTGTGTATTAGAACAGATAATAAAGAATAAAATTATTTCTATTTTACTTTAACAAAGGAAAATTGAAAGGAAAATCCCTTGGGGTGCAAATAAATTTAGTGTCATAATTTTGATTTAATACTGATTCTTTACAGCAAAAATAAAGAAAGGAAAAAAATAGTTGTTTTCCTTATCTTAAGCAAATTTTGCCTAAATGTTGAAAGTGATAATGATTATTGATTCACGTTTTTTCCTCATGTTGAGACAGTGCTAGGCCCTTTATGCTTTGTTCTCTCAATCTGCACAATGTACAAGGAAGTGGATATTATTCATACCATTTTGAATATGAGGAAACTGAGAATCAGGAAGATAAGATAACTTGCTCAGCATCACCAGGCCTGGAAGTGGAGGAGCTGGGGTAAATCAAGGTCTGTTTGATGTCAGAGTTCATACATCATATGCATTTGCTATTTTGTGGGGGCCCATGATTGGGTTAACAAATTGTGATAGACCCCATCATTTATCTCCTTCAAAAAGAGCAAATGTGCTTAGTAACTGCCTCCCTTGCATAGTTGAGGACTTAGCAAACACTCAGGCCCTCCTATAAATGCTGGGCATGTCTGCTGTTAGTCTTCTATCCCCAAAACAGCCTTGGGCTGGAATGGTAAAGAAGCTACAGGCTCAGAGGTGAGAAGGCTGGTTAGCCAATGATGGGTAAGATCCCCTGAGGGGGTCAACCTAAAACAGGCACAGCTGCCTAAGTCCAAGTTGTTAAGAAGCAGTTTCTCATTATGTTCCACCCTGATAAGCTGAAAGGCTCAACACAAACATAATTCACCAGACAGGGTCTTCTGACCTTGAGCCAAACACCAACAATAAACAAAGCCTTTGTAGTCATTGTGATCCCACCCAGTCCTTCCCTAATTTCCTGCATTCCTCCTTTAATTGTACACAATAAATATGGGAGCATTTGAGAGGCTCATGGAGTTGGCTCCTGACTCCCTCTCACTCTCCTGACTTTTTACACAGAGTCTTGAGTAATTCATTCCATCTCGGTGGGACTTCTGCTGGCCAGAACCCACAAATGACGATGAACCCACACTATTTGATACAGATTTTTGTGTGTAGATTCTGTTTTGTATGATCTAAGATAAAATTTTTTGGTGGTTGTGTAGAGTCCTCAGGCTGCCCAGAAGGAGGGTCAAATTAAAGTACTTGAAAATCAGCTTTAACAAACTGAAATAACCAGTGCTACACAAAACTAGCTCTTATTCCACATGCTGAAGGAGAAAGCAGAATTAAATCCTGAGCTAGATGCTCTACTTGGCCATGCTTTACAAGGTAATTTGCATTAAATTTTAGCTAAATAAATCACATGTTAACTTTGCTCTTTGAGTTTGCTATACTGTTCCCTTGTCCCCTATAGCTTGACTGAATAGCCGCTGTATTTACTTATGCTTTTAATAATCATTCCTTCTTTAATTTGCATGTATAAATTTGGGAGGAATGTAATTATTGAAATTGTGAGAAATGAGTAGCAATTTAAAAGGGCTTACTTAACATTATTAAGCAATTAGATTTTATGAATAAAAAGATCAACCATGTTTCTGAATTAGTTATTTAAATTGTTTAAAGTATTAACCAATTTCATTACTTTACTCTGCATATCTAACTGCCTTAAAAATAAATTTATAACCGTTTGCTGTGGAATCTGTTCCACATATCTTACAAATGGTACATAATCTTATCTTATGTGGGGGGTTTTAACATTTCATCTATTTTGGTTGGAGTATTGCTTTTTGTTTCCCTTTTGCTGTTATTTACACAGATCTAGATAGCGTACTGTTAGGTAAAAATATTTAGTTTTCTGTGAACCCTACAGCTGTATGAATTACCAATGGTTCACATACACTAATTGTGGTCCATCTCATTTTAAACATTTTTATTGGCAGCCAGCTGGTTTCTGCATGATCTTTTTTGTAATGTACCTATGGCTACAAACATGTTAAGTCTTTTGTCTTTCTTACACGTTTCCTGATTTTTAAATTCTTAGATATTTAAATAAGTATGTTTAGTTAATGAACTCCAGTTTCAGCTCCAGTTTCATAAGCCCTTCTTTCTTTTCTTATAGGAAAAAAAGGGAACATATACTCCTTTTTAATTTTTAAATATATCTGTAAACTTGTATCTGTTATTTTACCCTCATAAACAATTTTGTTATATTTGGCATATATTTGTCTTTGACAAATATTTGCTAGATTTTTAGCTGTTCTTAAGTTTTATAAAATTAAGCACATATAAATTGAATAAAACTATGCAAAGGAATTTATAGGAATAGATTAAAACAATATTTATAATCATAACATTGTATTTTCAGCTTGGGAAGAGCTTTAGATTTCATTGAATATTGAGATTTTCAGTTTTTCTCTTGTCACTGCAATATTCATGTGAACCGCACCTCCTGGTGATTTATATACACGGTATGCCAAGATTATCAGGGTAATTTTATTACTTGTGATTTTTCTGAATGATTATTTTGGAGCAGTTCTTATTTAATTAAAATTATTTCAAAATCTGATCTTAACTTTTGTTTATTTGTTTTTCCTAATCACACAACTCTCAAAAGTTTTCTAAATATTTATACTTGAAGGAGAGGAATGTAACTGAAAGATTAAATGTAATTACCTTTCTAGGTCATTAAACATAATCTATGAATCTGAATTGATTTAAAATAAATTTATTTTAAGGTGTTACACAAATAAAATATATGAACTATTTGATTTTTTTACATGTTTACACTGTGTTAATCTCAAAATCGTATTTCCTTGAGATCAGCTCTGTAATATAGATAGGGACAGGCTACTCCTTTGAAGCCACTCAAGCTATAACAAGGTCAGGTGGAAAGCAGAACCATGGTTGTATTAAGAAACCATGTTAGACTGCCCACGTTCCTGGATCATAACTGTAATTTTTACCATTCCACATGTTATTAAGCACTTTTCTGCTCCTCTTCCTCCTTGTTCTTGTTCTGCTCCCACCTTCCTCCTCCACCTTCTCTTTATTCTTCTTTGTCTTAGTGGCTCCATTATCTCTTTTAACTTAGAAGAAAAAATGCAATGCCCTCTGTGATGACCTTTTGTGCAGAAAAATATTAAACTGGTATTTGATGACTGTTGTTACTTTTCACAACTTTCAAACATCTGTAGCTTAAAGAAGGGTCAGAAGCAGAGAGTGAAAACACACTTAGCTAATATGACCTGTGACTCATGACAAATTTTCCCTGAGGACTGGGGCCACGATCTAGCCCAGCGGTTCCTGAAAGAGCGAGCTGGAAGGAGAAAAGCGTGGATGTTAAGTCCGTGGAAGCTACATAGTCACATATACATTGCTTTGAAAAAATACTTTAGTTCCAGTTTGTCTCAATTATTGGACTGGTTGCTGAAACTGGAGGATAAATAAGACACAGAATCTTGCGCTCATGGACTTGATGTCTTGCTGAGGGTGACGGACCATGAACAGATTGTGATACATTGCAGTGAGGGCAGAGACTGAAATTTGTACAGGTAGTTATGGGGGTACAAAGTGGGGTTACCCAGCAAGAATGGAGGAGCTGGTGAAGGCTTTCTGGAGGGGGTAAAATTTGAGCTGAAACATAAAGGAAGAAAAAAATTAATGAGACAACAGACAAGGTAGAAGGGGGTGCAGAAAAGAGTCACTCTGTGCAGTGAGTAAGTTAAAGGATGGACATTTAGCTACAGTATTATAGGCACAAGCCTTTCAAGCAGGTTGGTGCCCTGGAGCAACAAGGTTGTGGTATAGGGTGATGGAACATAAGGCTGGAGGGGGAGCCAGGCCCGTCCCTCCTGCCTAGTAGGCTTGTGTTGTAGCCTTAGAAGAACATTCTTACTTTCCCCTTCTTTTTTCCCTACTTATGTTAATGCTCCTAGGATCTTTCCCAGTCTTTGGAGATTTGCTAGAAGACTCATGGGGTTCAGCACATAGTTGTCTTCATGGCAAAGATTCATGAGAGTAATGCAGGAAGGATCTACAACAGAATTATAAAGGAAAAGATGCAGATAGAGTTGGGGGAAATCCATGTCCAGGCTTCCTTATGCTCTCTCCCTCCCATGAGAGGTCACACAGACTGCACACTTCCCCTGGAACAAAATGCATCAATGTGGGTGCATTGTTTATTCCCAGGGAAGTCTGTTAGGCACTCAGCACCTGAGGTTTTTACTGGGGACTGGTCACACAGGTATCCTCTGTTTAGAACATACCAGAATTCTAGAACTTAGGTAGAAAGCTGGAGTTCAGCATAGAACATGCTGTTGCACAAACATTCTAGGGAGAATGAGCAGCCCTCATTAGTTAACTGGTGACTAGGGACACTCAGAGCCAAGTTTCCTGAAGCCAGATGAAGTCTGATCTTACAAGCAGGCCATTCTAAGGATAGTCATCTCTGGACTTTTTTGTTAACTCTTTTCCATATATATATATATACTTTTAATAACTTAAAAAAGTCTTTAAAGAAATAACTGGTTAACATCTAGTGAAGTGAGCTCATGCAGCTTTATATTGTTATGGATGAGCTTTAAGGCATTTGGGAGTTTTAAGTCTCTGCCTTTAGCTTTAATGCTGCAGTGATGAGAAAAGAAACTGGGGTTGGGCTGGAATAATGTTCTTAGAGTTGAGAGTAGAGCAGGGAGGTGATGGCATGTCCTGCTGCCCAGATGACCATAGTGCTACAGACCAAGCTCAGTCCCAAAGAGGGATCTGATGTGAATATCTGGGTGAAAGTTTCCATCCTCTGGCTAGTTGATTATTTCAGACCATAATTATCTCTACATAAGGCATATATGCATATGCAGGAGTTAAGTAGTTTTTACTAAGCACTCACATGATGTTTAACTTACTGACCGGTTTCATCCCTCCCTACAAGAACATTGCTGATCAGTCTTAGCCTGCTTTTATGTGGGAAAATCAAGGCTGTGTTTGTCATCTTGACATTTCCTATGTTATTGACTAATTCAGCCACCTTAGCGCTCAATTTTCCTGTCTGTGGAGCACGTCCAAAACTTCCAAGTGTGGGCTTTGAGGTATATATGGCCTTCAAGACCATTTTCCTCATTTCAAAAAGTAAACTCCCTTTGTGTGGGTCCTAGAAAGGCTCCATTTTAGAGAGCGCTATCAGGTAGTACTGACTTTCCATCCAAGTGTCTGCTGAACAGTGAAGAAAAAAGGAATTAGTTGACTTATGAGCACAATCCAAAAGTAAAAGTTAAAGGGGGAATGAATCCTATATATTTCACATTAACATATATATTATTGATAATATTGTCTAGTTTTGTGGAATGACTTTATAATAAAATGCATAAGTTTTGAAAACTTGTACCTGTGTTGGGGGCTTTTTGACATTTTAAATAGTTTACTTTCAGTGGCTGTTTTATTTACTGACTTCCTACTAGTTTCATATGTTTGCTTTTTCCTCTCTTTTTTATTAGTGTGCTGCTGGTGTTCTGAAATAGCAGTGGTTTGTTTATATTTATTTACAAAACTGTTGCATGCAAACCTATGTTTTTTGTCTTTTATGTACGTGTGAATGAGCCGCATGCTGATGTGTGCTTCTCAATATCTTCATACACACACATACTCTCTCTCTACTTGAAAACAAAAATAAAAATAAAAAATATTTAAGTAAATTGGAATACTGATAAAGAATACATACCAAGTATGTTTACACTTACATAGTTTTAAAGTTGATTCAGTACATTAAAGGGAGTTCATGTAGCATTTTCTTTAATCTTGTGTTTTACTCCGGTTTTTCAAATGTGGGTGAATGGATGACATGGACTAAATACATACTCTGAAAAACATATATAATTATACATGCTCTGATAAATACATGATCTATTACATCTCAAATTCATACTCTAATAAATACATGATCACATTATATCTGATACATGACCCCATGAACTGTTTCCTATGTCTTATCATTCAAACTCATGGCTTTCCTGTTTTGAACTTTCTTTTTTCTCATCATAGGATACATAATCAATGGAGTTTCTTAGAAATTTTTTTTTTACATTTCTATTTTGGTTCCTATATTCTAAACCCAAAGTGCCCATTTTGAGACCTCAGGCTGATGTTCATTACAGTGTAGTGATCACAGTTATCATTCCAATTGTGACACATGGATAATACACACATTCTGGACTTTTTTATAGAAAATGTGGAGAACAGCACTGGTGGGGATGTACCTTTACACAGGTAAATCCCAGGATCAGAAGGAAGGTAAGAGAGTCTTCAGAAACTTAAAAGATTTGACTTATTTCTGTAATATTTTAATACATTTATCTTGTTGCATCAAACAATTACCATAAGATAAATAATTTTGGAGTTTATGACTAAGTGAAGAGCACTAGAAACAGTAATATGGAAACCAAACTGAGTAATGCTTAAACTTCAAAACCTTTAAAAATAATGGGATATTTAAGGAAGGAAAATGAATTATTTTAATTCATTTGTTTTGATTTTGAATATTGTCATTCTGTGTTTTCCACAGGCATAAAAATTTTTTTCCCGTATTTATACTGAGAGAGGACATATAGTTTTCTATAATAACTTCCCTTTTAATCTTGTGGTTAATTATTTGCTCATAGCTCACTGTCTTCAGGCCTTATGAAGCTTTGTGGTGAAGTGAAACCTAAAAACAAGGTAAGGAGAATTGAAAATACCAGGTAAACATTTTTACTACTGTTCTTTATTATTCCTATTGAACATAGAGGGCTCAGGCTTGACTCTTCATAGGCTAGCAAGTAGACATGCTTTCACTAAAGGTTTCATGTGTAGGAAAGTTAGTGCTTTATTGTATTCCCCTTTGAAAAAAATTATATTGAACAGTTTCTCCTTTATGGGACTTGTGATCTCCTCTATTCTTGTACTTTTCCCACCATATAAGGTATGATTATGGACAGCAATTCTTCAAAATAGGTTAGATTGGTAGATTTTTGAAATTTTAGTGTTCTAATATGTTTTTATGTGTTCCTTATTTATTTTGTTTAATTGTATCCGGAGGTGACTTGAATAGGCCAACGCTTAATCATCATTTTGTTTTAAAAACTGAGGTTATAATGGATATTTGTGAAGTTTAAAAAATATGAGTAATATATACTGTTATATACTGTTAAATGTGTAAGACACACGTGATATATCTCAGATTGAGTGTTGGTAGTTACTAGATGGATTATAACCACCGTAAGATGTTTTTTTTTTGGATTTTTGCAGTGCTTAGTAAATATTTGTTGAATGAATGGGTGGAATCAGGACCTGAAAGAACAGTACTCTGCTACTGGGCAGGATGGATTTGAGGCCCACAGTGGTCAGCCAAGTGATGCAAAAGAATATTTTGGTTGGATGTAAGATAATTAGCAAGGGCCAAGATTACCTGAAGAGGACATGCCCCATCTAAAACAAGTGCCATCACTCCACTATTGCTCATTTTACCATGATGGAATATGGGCCTAAGGCTAACAGATTCTCAGTGTTTTCAAGAGAAGATTTAAATATGGATTTCAATGGAGAATTTCTTTATCTTTAAAATAATGGGCTTGCCAATCAAAAAACATCTACAGGCTTCATGTATGGTCCTTGAGTTACTGGCTTGGTAATGTGTGGTTTGCACTTTATTATTCTAAGTGAATAAGCAGAAGTTACCCAGACTCAAAGAAAACATTCTAGTGTAGTTTGGATCCAGTCTTAAGTGGAGGAGAGAGTCTCTTAAGGTGACTTTGTGTCTCAGGCCCTGTGAAGGCCTCGCTATTCATACCCTTGTAGGATGCCAGGGAGAGATGTGAAGGGGTGGCCTAAAGGCCATCTCCTGAAAAAAACACTGGGATTAGGAAGCCCCAGGAAAATGATTCTGTTGACAGCGGAGAGAATTGACAGGATAAAAGGCTGGCCTGCAGGGCTTTTTCTGTTTTCTTTTTCTTTTTTGACAGTGAAGGGTAATTGTCTTTATTTGTAATGGACACACTATTTAAAATGTGAGTGTTGCCAGTTCTGAGAAAAGAGATGTCCCCAAAACCTATATACCCATCCCTCTCATTTCCAAACACAAAAGAGACCACAGCATTTCTTCAGAGGATGCTCAGTTAAAAATCAGCATTGAAGGCAGCCACAGCCAGTGCCAGTGTGACAATAATGAGAACCAGGAGGCCCACAATACCTTCTTCCTGGAGTTCTGGGCTTCGTGAGGTCTTAGTCAAGTGCTGCTTTCTAGTAAGCCTCGATCCTCCAGCCAGTCGCTCAACTGGCCGCTCTCACTGATCCAGAGCTGCCACTCATCCTCGGGCTGAGGCTTGCGCTCAGGGAAGCCCAGCTGTCCTGGGCCTGGCCGGTTGTCAAGGGCGTGTGGCCGCGGGGAGGAGGCAGGACCGCGGGGCCCGGGGGAGCTGCGGCGCTCGCTGCCCGCGGCCATCTCCTTGGCACGGGGCAGGGGACCTTGGAGGCTAAGACGAGTGCGGTGGGGACTCGAGTCAGAAGTGGGAGGGGCCGCGGCTGGGAGCCAGCGGAGGGATGGGCCGAGGGAGGGTGAACGGCCGGAGTATAGGTGTGCCAGCTGTGGGGGCCAGGGGTGGGGGGTGCACGTCTGCAGGGCTTTTACTTTCCAAAAGTTTTCTCATGCTCTTTACCACTCCTTTTGATCTGCAAAGATGCCTAAGAGGACCTCAAATCATTTATTTTTCACTCATTGAATAAAGAAAGTTGACTGTATATTTTAGGTAGGTATGTACTAGCACTATGTTAAATGCAGGGGATGTAAAGTTGAATACAGCAGGGTCTCTGCACTCTAAAGGCTTATAATCTGGTAAACACCTTGATTATCTGCTACTACATTAGCGATAACAACCAACTCTAAGCATTAACAACAATGTAGTCCCTTGGTATTCCAGGAGTATGGAAGGGAATGCTTAGAATGAATTATAGATTCTAGGGAAAATTAACTTTCCCCTGCCTCACCATGCTGCCAAAAGCCAGGATGGGCTGGTGTTGGATATCCAACAAGCAGATTAAACATCCAGTTAAGACATCAGGGGGCAGGGTCATGAAAATGGAGACACAAAAATAAAAATTGATATTAAAATAATATTTATATTAAATAGATCATCTAAGCATGGGAAAAATAAAAATTTTGTTGAAAGCCTCTGCAATTGTCTTTTGGTTTTCTTTCTTTCTTTCCTTCTTTCTTCCTTTCTATCTTTTTCTTTTTCATGAGACATTGAGGGAGCTGGCCACGAGTGTCAGGATAGTGCAGTAATGTTGGAGGCAGATTGCCTGGGTTTGAATCTGACTTTGTCACTTACTAACTGTGTGACTTTGGACTTTTACTTCTGTGTGCCTCCATTTTCTCATTTGTGAACTGAGATAATGATAGTATATGCTAATATAATAAAGTGTTTAGAACAATTTCTGGCATCCAATGAGCATAATACAAATGTTGGCTATTATTATGACTCTTAAAAGTCTTATCTGGCTGTAACTCTGGCTTGTCACTATCTTACATGTTATGTTTGGCACACTTGCTAGGAAAAGCCACGCTAAATGTTTTTATCTTCAGACACTAGTGCAGGAGATGCCTCCTTGCCTGGCCCTCCTACACCTGTTGCAGAAGGGCAAGAGATTGGAATGAATACTGAGACCAGTACTTCTGCTAGGGGAAAAGAGCTCCCTCACATGTCTGACCTCCCTTCTAAGTTAGGTAGCATGTAAGTCTGACCCAGCTACACCAACTTCCTTTCTTTTGACTTTTATTTTTTAATATGAATGTTGCTAATTTCTTACTTCTATTTTTTTTTAAATTATGTAAATAAGATTTTTAGTTTTCAAAGTAATTTCTGCTAGGTGTCATGTCCCTTAATTTTTTGAATATTCAAAATAATTAAATGAGATATTCTTTGCTGAAATTGCTTTGTCCTATTTCTAAGTTTTAGGATCTTTCTTAAAGATTATTATTTTTATAAAGGCTGAGACATGAATTACAGACAAAATTTATTTAGAAACAAATTTAGGTTAAAGTGACATCTATAGAATCATCATGTCAAACAGAACCTTAAAGATTCTTCAGTTTGCTCTAAATTATGATATATCCTAATTCTAAGAGCCTGGTGACGTTAGTAGACTTTTGCTGACACTGTTAAAGAAAAATGCAGATGTCAATTACCAATTTAATACATTTTGAACTTTCCTAACTCTTTGCCTTGAAGACATTGCATGTCTGGGATGAGTGTATACACAAAGTATTGTTACTGTATTATTAAAGATTTGAAGGGGGGAACATTTCCCATCTGTGATAATCTGAACAAGAAACATTCTATTCAAAACAGATTTTATTTAGAAATTGTTCATAATTATCTTGAGAAGAATAATTATCCTACACAGGCCAGTGTGTGTGTGTGTATTTTTTGTTAGTTGTATTAAAACTACATCAGTCATTCACTGGTAAGGATTTTTAATGACTTTTTTCAAACGAACCCTCACATATGATCTAGCAAATGATTTATTGGATAACACATGACTGCATTGAGAAATAGTGCCAAAAATGTGGCACACACTAAATGACTATGCAAATATAAAATATAACAAACTCCCTGCCCCCAACTTGAATATATTTCACATAACTTTCTTCATCTGATGAAGGTATATTCATTGTCTTCCATTTAGTAAGCTTTAGGTCCAAAATTAATCTTAACTATGGAAGAACTTTCTTGCTTGTGCTTGAGGTGGCCTATGTGATTAATTATTGAGTTTGCTGATAAAGGTTGCTAACCAGTATGGCTTATGCCTTCAGTGTTTTTTGATAAGATAACAGTAGAAGAAATGCTTTTGGTGAAGGTAGTGATACAGAACTGAGAACAGATTTTAGAAACTCCCTTGTGTTCAGCATTTCATCGGTCAGATGAATAAAGGCTTTTGGAACTTCAAGACCAAATCTATGACCTGGAATCCAGAATTCAGGTAATGTATTCTTTTTGCCTTTTTCATTTTAAAAATGTTATCATTCATGACAGGTTGTGGAAAACATCTTTTACATACTGTCTATTCACATGACTTATTTTCAAGTTTTCATCAATTAAGATGCTTGTGTAATTCTGTACAAATTTAAGAGATGGTCATGTGCTGGTGGAATGACTCTTATAACCCATTACTTCAGGACTTTTATTGCATAAAATAAAATAATTTACCTAAGTAGGCCTTATGATTTAAATGATGCAGAGCTTCTAAAGTGTGACTTCCCCTTGTTAGAAAAATCAGGCACATGAAGTTTAGTTACATTCAGTTTTCACTTTCAAGTAGGAATCATTGTAAGCCCATTCTGAGGATCCTGCTTCCTAATTCTTTAGTGTTTTTTTCCTTATTAGTATAACTAGCCAAGGATAGCAAAATTTCATTTCTTTCCAATTAAAATTTATTACCACTATACACAAAAATCAGTCTTAAATTGTTAGCTTTACAGCCATCATTCAACATTTAAAATTTATAATAAAACAAGAATATTTTTAACCAAAATTTATATAGCTAACTAATGCTTAAATACTAGTTAAGTAAAATATTTTTGTGCTCACCTGTAGTATTCTTTTGTGACTCTGTAATAATAATTCATTAAATTTCATTGTTTCTCATATTCCAATATTCTAATATTTTTGTTCTTGCAAAATAGTAAAGGCTACTTTTCTTCAACTAAAGCAGTTTTAATCAAACTTAAATACATTTAAAATTTAAAAATTCATTTTAGCCATTTGGCAGTATAGCATTGATGTTTATGTTGAAAGATAATAGGCTTATATATTTTTGACAAGATTTCCAATTTAAAAATTAAATATGCAGTTGTCAAGCTCCCATTAATTAAAAATAACTTGTGTAAGATTTTCCTATCCTAGTTCTATCTTTTATTCCCAAGTAACCTTTTTCAAGTTCTAGTTAGTAATCTATTAAAAATTTAGGTTGAATTGCCAAAGTTATGTGTATATATTTAAAATTAGATGATTACAAAATCTTTTTATCTCTTAGTTCCAGACAGTCATCTCTATCAGAAAAACCACCAGAGCCATCCCTTATAGCAAGGAGAATGGTGTGTGAGAAAGCAGAAAACCCAAAGACCAAGGAACAAAAACAGTAAATTGCTAATGCTTTTTTATCTGATAGATTGTATAAAAATTATCAGCTGCACTTAGATGCTAAAGGACAATAGTGAAATAATTTTCCATATTTAGGCTGGCTGGAATTGCGACTGATTTGACTTAATACAATCAAATCAGCTGTTGGCTTGTGGACTTGCTGTTCTTTCATATTTAAATTGGTATTATTCTTAATTTTTTGTTGTTGACATCTTTGAAAAGCTATGTGTGTGTTTTGTGAGTTAGTTTGTTTTGTGAGGGTTAGTTTGCCTAACAATATATAATATAATCTGATGGTCCACTTACCTGGGCATTTATAAATTGCAACACCACAACACACAGAAAGTTATGGATTGGTAAGAGCTACTGTACCCTTCTACACTGTGGCACACTCAGATTTCCCTCGGGTCACCTGACGAGCTGCATATGGCAGGTAGATCACTGACATGGTCTTGAGTGAGCGTATCAATGGCAATCTCCATTCAAATATTGGCAAAGCCTATTTCTTCAACATAAAATAAATATAAAAAGAAGTTTTTGGGTATTTTCTGTACTGAAGTGAATGATCTTATACCAACCCCCTCCCATCATTCACACTCTCTACTTTGACCACTGATTTAGCTGCCTTGAATGTCATGGAAATTATTCTTATCATCTTTGCTTCCTGTATTTAAAGATGCAATTTACCTGTTTCTACTGAATCAAATATCTCAAGAATAACTAGGATATAGGGGATGGAGCAAATAGTAATTTAAAAATAAATGAATTAATCAGTTGAATAAGAAATCCCTCTTAATCTCTCAGGGTCTGTTTCCTCATCTACAAAGTGAGCTTCTTGGTCTTAACTGTAAAATTGTATAATTTTAAATTTGCCTTGCTTTATTCATACCGAGTTTGGATTTTAGCAGACAGAACTTTTTCTTTAGTGCCATCTTGTGGCCAATATAACACAATCCAGTGGGAAATCATTTTTCTTTACATTTTTTTATTCAGATGTGTCAATTTCCAGTGTAGAGCACAATTTTTCAGTTATACATGAACATACATATATTCATTGTCACATTCTTTTTCACTCTGAGCTACCACAAGATCTTGTATATATTTCCCTGTGCTATACAGTATAATCTTGTTTATCTATTCTACATATGCCTGTCAGTATCTACAAATTTGAAAAAAATTAATTAAATTGTTCAGAGTACATTTTATCTTATGAAAAAGCAAAAGAGGAAGAAAAAAAGGAAGGAAGGAATTCTTTAATGAGAACCTTTTTTCTTTTATTTTTTAAGCATGTTTCTTTTAACATTTCTAACAAACAAAAGCCAATTAAAGCCAGCTATTTAACTGTTTTTTTCCTTGTTGCTCAGATTCTGGAACCTCAGAGGCTACTCTTTCACCTCCTTCTTCCCCACCAAGCCAGCCCCGTAATGAACTGAATGTTTTTAATTGTCTTACTGTTTCTCAGGAAAACACACCACTTCAGCAGGATAAGTAAGTCATTATGTAAAAGAGTCCCAACTATGGATTATAATATTCCTGAACATTTCAATACAATTTAGAAAAATTTAGCTTTCTCTCTGTGTGGGAGATGGAGTCTGACTTGTGAACTCTTGCTGTGTTTTACGTGTTTTTCCAATGGAAATGAACCATATACACAAAATTAGGTGAATTTATTTTCCTGCTGAACATTATTCCCTGCTGTTGATTTGCATTGCTCCACTTCAGCACTTGCCTTGTCTTTTCCTTTTGCAAGTCAGTTAGAATTGAAATATCTTTGCAATCACTTGAAGTTGAAATTTATTGGGATTCTTCACCTTCACTGAGCCCATAAAAGCCTCTAATCCTGATAGACTGCATTGAAAAGAGGCAAACTGTTTTACCTTTGGTGGAAATAACAGCTTACAGAGACCGGGTCACAAATGTGTAACTTGTTGTTACCATTTGGTTGTTCCACAAGTCCATCACAAAACTTGAATCAGTGTGTGCTTGGAAAAAAAGAGTACCATTATGGGCAGAGGGGGTAAAACTCAGGGTGGGCTGTTGGGGAAGAAAAGTTGGAGGGGTATGTAAAATATAATTTTCATCAAATTTGAAGTGAAAAAATATTCCTACATTGAGCCAGAATCTCTTTTGTAAGAATTTCATAGTAACGGTGTTGCCATAAGGTATTTATTAACTCTAACTTGTCTGCTTTGATTTTGAATTATAACATTGTGGAGGTATGTACTTGATATCCAGTCTCCCATACCAATTTGTTTTCTAAGTTATGATCTTCCTATATATATAAACGATTTTGAAATTTACAGGTACTGTTTAAGATCTGTCTGGCATGTTTAGATCATGCTAAATGGCTCTGTAGACTTAGAGAGATATAACATTATTTTGAAATAATCTTTAATCTACTTAATTTATGTATAAAATTCTTGACTAGATTTTAATATAGTTTAATCAGTAGATGATATGTCCTTTAAAATGGTCTAGTTAGGTGATTTTTTTTAATTTAAAAACAAATATTAAAAGACTCTTGAACATTGTTAAATCATACCTCTCATTTAATTGAGAAAAGAGTAGAGCATTAGGAATATCTTTAGGAAGTCCATTTTCACTAGTGATATGAAGAATTACTAAATTTTGTCTACCTTGTATTTACAGTCATAAAATTTTCTGTCAGTGTTTTGATAATCGTGACGGTCTAATCATAGTTCCATTTTTTTTTTTTACTGAAATAGTTTATAAGCTACCAATCATTTTACTGCATTGCCATCTCTATAAATTAAAACTTAGAATAATTGACTACCCCAAACCCTCACCTACCTTTTGAATCACTTTCTTTGGGCTCCTTTTTGAGACTAGCATATCTCACCTGCTAGAAGTTAGGTCTCACACATTGTTTCTGATGATATGACATGCCAGCACTCACTCTGTCCTCATTCTTTCCAAGCCTATTATATGATACTGCACAGTAAATATTTAGTATCATAATAAACAGACTTACTGTCAGTCCTGGAGGATTCAGGGTCAGTCTGACAGGAATGGCTCAACTATTTTTAAAATACCACCAAATCCTCCCAGCTGTTACTGAGGGACTGACTATGCAGAAGACCTCCATGTTTTTGAGATGAGTTAAATCAAAGGTTATTAAATTTTGACTGATTCGCTCCCCATGCAGACATGTATTTGTGTAACTTTCATATGAGACTCTAAAGTAATTATCAAGAGGAATGAAATTCATTAATGGTTATTGAAATGAAAAGTTTTCTAGTACTAGTCAGATTAAAAAGCACCCTGAATTGATGGATTTCATTTACCTGATGGTGTTCCTCTTCAGGTCCTACATGTTAGAAAGCGAGGACAGATGGGTTCCATGTATCAGTAATAGAAAGTTTTTGCCCCCAAATCTTGGTAGAAAATATAAGAACAAAATATTTTACCTAATTTAGGTGTATATTGAATTTGCTGATATCCATCGCAAATGGGAAAGCAGGGCCCATTAAAGGAAGTGTTTGCTGTGTTTCTATTATTCATACTATTGAATCAGTTCAGCCTCAGAGTCTGCCTTTTAACACCTGCATTATTTCTCCTCATAATTCTGACTCTTTCCCTGTAGGTCTGATGAAAGTAACTCTTATCTGGCGGAAGTACACAGGGACTTTCTGTCTTTCCTACTTTCTGGCCTTTCAGTGATGTTCTAAAATGCCTTACTAGAAAATTTAAGCAAGCCTCATTTTTGTTGCATTCATAACTGGTAACTGGTAAATGTCAACGCACTAATATTTTTAACCATAAATTTTTATATAAAATAAATTTTTGTGATCATAACTTTCAGACAAAATAGTGGCAGACTTTTTTGTATAACAAAAAAAGTGTGCTGCTTGTTTTCTGTCTATAATCTAAAAGTTTTCTTTGAAAGAAATTTAGTTCTATGAAAATTAATTTCCTCAATGAATATTGCCTCCTCAAAGTGTGGGAGGTGAATAAGGTATTTTTTCATGTTGGTTTATTGATTTCAAATAAGAAGTTTATGTCAGGGTTTGTGATGAAAAATGGTATGCTAGGGAAAAAAGAATACTATGGTACCTAAAGTATAGAAATAGAAAGAAAAAGAGTTTTTAAAGATATTTTTAACTAGTAAATGCTATTTTAGAAATAACAGTGTTACATTTTTTGCATGTTATGGATTTTTTTGGACCCTTAATTTCTTTTTCTTTCTATCATTTCCTCTTTCTACTAGTCATTTTGTCTCCTTTCTCATTCTACATTTCCCCATGTTTTATGGCCATTTTCCTGATCATCAGTATATCCTCCAGAAGGTAGTCAGGGGAAAGGAGAGGAAATTAATCTCATTCACACATTCACAGCATTGCAAGACTTTACTGGTTTTGCATGGAACAAAAATAAGCATTTTTTTTTTCCCTTCAGATCAGATCTGTTGTGTAAGTTTGCAATATTTAACCATAACTTAAACAATTTTAAAGTTGATTTATGTATTTCAGAATGTGAATAGATTAACTTTAATAGAAAAGAAATACCATGGATGTATGTTTCCCATTTCTATATTTTTCTATTATCTTTGATATAAGGTAATCTCTATAAAACATTAATCCTAATATTCTGAATATATGAGAGTATTTTCCAGTATCTAATGAATAAAATGCTTTATTTAGTGTTGAAATTCTTTTTATTCAAAGGTCTGAGGAAATAAAACATGTAAGAATGAAAAAGGGACATCCTGGTCTCTAGGCTATGCCATAAATTAAGTCACTGTAGGCAAATATTTACTTTTGTAATATTACAACCTTTGAAATGACAGAATTATGTTGGATGTTATGTCATGAAGGGAACACTTAATAGATTCTTAGGATAAAGAATAATCTGAATGAAGGAAATTTTTTGGACTTAATATTATATAACTGAGGGTGCTCTTTAGTTTTTTTTCCCCTTAGGATGATTTGTGTCATTAAATGCAGATCATAAAACTCTTAGGCTGTTAACCTTTTTTTTTCTTTATAATCACCTTCTTAGAATATACATACATACATACATACATACATACATACATACATACATACATATTCTGTTTTTGAAGTAACAGTAGTAGTTGACTGTATATTAGATCATAACTTTTCAACGTGAAAAAAAATAGTTATAATTTGATGGTTTCAGTTCATAGCTTTTAAACCCCACATCAGTTAAGATCTTGAAATGGCAGATTCAGACTTTTGAGGTTTTGCTCACATTTCAGTTCTGGTTAAATTCTTAGATTACCAACAAGTTACTGAGCATTTGTTTCAAAAATCTCAAATTGATGAATGTATGCAAATAATACTTTGGATTTTGTCATTATACATCCGTGTGATAACAGTTCCTGGCATTATTTCTAGAAATGAGGAACTCCCTTCATTTTTTGAAATCATTATAACTAAACCCTAAAAATAAAGGATTTTTTAAAATCCTGAGTCTAAACTTACATCCTTTAAATTTCTATTCATTGGTCTTTCATCAGCCCTCTTGAGCTATAGTAGAATTAATCCAGTCTATCTTTTTGTGGGTATGTGACAGATCTTTTAAATATTCAGCCATTTAACTGTGGTTTTGTAGGCTCTCTCTAATTAAGGTTCTCATCATCTCAATAGTTTTAGATTTATCTATTCCTAATATGAGATAGTCTAGGATCCTTCCTGCTTCCACAGGTTCGGAAAATCTCCCATTTTTCACAGTCCTTCTTAGAATGTGGCATCCAGAGCTCAACCTCATTCCAGATGTGGCCTCAGCAGAATGTAGTAACTCTCTTGCTTTCTTCTGAAATATTTACTTCTATTGCACAAGTCATTGAAAATATTGGTAGAGGAATCAAAAATTGTTAAACCATTGATCTGATATCAATAAACAAATTTCTTTAGCTTGTAAAATTGAGTTAAGCCCCTTTCCTACTTGGAGCATTCTCTTCTATCTTCAACTTACATTTTATGCTTAATTTTTTTCATTGAATATTTTAGTGCTAGGTATGTACTTAAATGAATTTTGTTATAATTTTTTCTAGGCAGTGTATCTCATATGTCAATTTAATAAACATGCCATGTCTGTCTTTGTTTCTGAGGAAAGATTGCTTGAGATTGAAGACCTCTTTCCAGACTGACAGGAACATGGACCCTTTAGGTGTGATTCTTCAGCCACTGATGGAACTACCTTACTTACAATAGTGTTTTACTTACCTTATCTAAAAGGATGTCATTTGAAAAGCTTTTTGTATGGACAATTCTGGAGTCAACATATGTTGTGAATATGACATTCCCCTAATATGCTGCCTATTAATTCTACAAAGAACTTCCCCATGAGGTTAGTGAACTCATGTTATCTCTTATATATGAGCATTTATATAAGCATTTAAGTGTTTGTAATTATTTAATGTTTTCCTCTGTGAGGATCAACAAGAGTTACCCATCTGTAATCTCTGAAATCCACTATTTTTCTCCTTTATAGAAAATTGAGTCTATGTGTTTTATACCCTTTATTGATCCGGTGTACCAAAAATGATTTTGCCTCTACAATGGTACGTACTTTCAAAACCCCGTGACATAATGTTTCAGAAACAGAAGTACTTAAACTCATTGAATAGGTCTTCATTATCAGTTCTAACTTATCTTAGGCTTACATTTCTTCTTAATTATTCCTGTCCCTTGCATCATGAAGGTTGTTCTCATTCATCAAAAAGATGGAAACAGATAGCTTTGTTTTATGCCTGTATCTGCTCTAATATTATGCCATCTGTCTTATATAATGGGCATATTTCAACATTTTTCTTCCTGCTCTGAAGCACAGTTACATTCAACTTACATATTTATTATGTCTTATTTCACACTCATCTTTAGTTTTCCTCATACATTTATTTCAACTCAGATCCCGTCTTAAATTCCTTTAGGACAGGGACAGTGTTTTGATAAACTTTCTATTTCCATAGTTCATAGTCCAATGGTATAAAGCAGAAACTTCAGAAATCTTAAATTTATCAGAAAGTTCCCTAAAAAGACTCACTGTTCTCTTAAAATTTTACTCTTAAATTTTTTTCTCTTTGACACTGTTAAGAGTTTTAGAAAGTTTTTGTTATTTTTGAGCCATTCTCGCTTTAGAATTTCTGTCTATGCAAATATTCTTATATTTCTTCAAATTGGTTTCAAATTTGCTTTCTTAGTATCTTAGGTTATATGTGTTATACTTCCTCCAGAATGTCTTTTTTGACATGGAATTATACTCCAGCCTGACAGAGTCACATCTTCCAGTTAACCATCATTTATACTTTCTTACCTGTCAGAATTCACTATACTTGAATAGCTCCAATATTACTTCATTAAACTTGAAAGAGATGAAATTACTAATAAGAAAATCCAGATGCAGCACTGGCTTCGCTCCTTGCAGAATGCACCTGCTAGCTGACACCTGATTAGTTGGTGCACACCATCACTGCTTTTACTGTTTCACTCTGTGTCCCTTTGCTTAAAAAATGAGACAAGGGAGCAGTATGGATTTCATTACTAATTACTTGGAAAGAATTCTTAAAGTCAGAGAAAAAAATTAAAAGTAGTTTCATGATACATCTACTGAAATTAAGCTCTGTTTAGTTTTCTGCCAGCTCAGGGGCACAATCAACCCATTTCCAGGTTCAAAATGAATCAGAACACCCCCATTTCAGTGTGTGCACAAAGTTGAAGGGCACAAAACAGCTATGCTCTCTGTAGATGCTACTGATGATCTTCTCTTCACTGGATCAAAAAGTGCTAGTTGTTATGTCATGTGGATACATAAGAGATCTTTTAAAAAATGATTACGTTGAACAGGTTTTGAAAAAATGTCAAACTGCTTAAGACTCATAAGAATCTGAGAGATAATCTGGTTCAACCCCTAAATTATATAAAATATAAAAATCACTGGATAGTTTGTAAGAAAGTAAAACCTCTGCTGATGTGATGTGAGTAGAATGGTGAGGGGATAAATCTCTCTTCGGTAGTTGAGCATCTAATGTATGCAAAGCCTTGAGCTCAGTAATGCAGGCTGCTTAAAAATCTATGAAAGGCCATTTCAGTGTACAGTGTGACACAGAGAGTAAGGTGGGTAGTGGCCACCATTTCTTGAGCTGTTCTTGTATGTCAGAGGCTGTGCTGGACAGTATACAAATTACATCTCACTTAATTCTCACAACCACCCCAATAACATATATATTGCATCCTTATTTTACAGATGAAGAAACTGAAGATTCAAGAAATTAAATAATTTCCCCAGATAAACTTAGCTAGATAGTGGAAGAGCCAGGATTAGAAACCTAGGTCTATTCATCTCCAAACCTGCGCTCTTAACCCCTTTGGTAAAATGGCAGGCCACTAAAAAAATCAACTCTTAATGATTTGAAAACTTATAGACTAAGAGTTTGGGGGGTTTCAGAAAAGGGAGAGATTATGACAAGCTGTAAAAATTAAGGAAAGCTTTGATAAGGAGGTATTTAGGATGAACCTTACAGGATTGTTGCTGTTGACAGGTAAGGACTGGCAACCAAGATCAGAGAAGAGCATAAGCAGAGATGTGGAGGCAGAAGTGAATTTGGTGGGTGAGTGGGAGGCAGTGTAGCTCAAGTGGTACAGCACACAGTTAACATACATGAGATCCTAAGTTCAATCCCCAGCACCTCTTCCAATCAGAAATAAATGAATAAACCTAATCCTTAAAAAAAAAAAAAGTGAGCTTGGAAACTAAATCCAATTGAATTGAAAGGTAGAATATACATGACAATGCTCAATGAGACTAGGAAGATGAGAAAAAAGCATGTATAGGAATTTGGGGAGTTAGTTAAAGTATTTTTTAACATTTAGGGATGTTCCAAGACTCAGTTTAATCAGCAAAAATTTTTGCTCATTGTCTATGAGGGACATGTAAGAGTCTAGCTAGAACTTATCATTGTGAATAATGGCAAGCAGTTCCCCCATTAAAACAACTTTGTTCTGTACAAATATAAATTTCTAATGATTCAAGTTAAATTGAATTCTTAAGTATAGTTACACATTCAGCATGTAAGAAAAACAAAATACAATAGTTTTATGATTATATTTTTGAGTTGAAGATAAAATCCATCAATCAGTGACTACTGGGAAAAAAAAAGTGTGTATTTATGAGTATGGAGTGTTGTCAGGAGATAAGAGCAGATTTTGAAGCAGCTGAATAAGGATGGCTGTTTAAAATTCAGGTGAAATTTGGAGCAAGACTCTTTTCATATGTCTGTTTCAAAATTTTGTATATTTTTTTAATACCACATAATGCATCCCTAGCTTTCATCTAATCCATTACACCTACTTTGCCCTTGAACCCACTGCAAAGTGTCAAGGATGGAGTTAGGATGCCTGTTTTACATTAATTGAATGATTACTGTTTCCTTATCTCATTTTATCCCATAGAAGATTGTTAATGTTAAATGAGTCTAATTTAGTTCATATTGACAATATTTCCTCTTTCTTCTTTGTTTTTAGATTGTCCTTTTAAAGTGTGAATGAAAATACTGCAATGTAAAGGAATATAGCAACCACATCAGTAAACAAAGAATGCTAAAACCAAGCCATCAGCAGCTGCTGCCACCCCTCAGTGAGGACAGGCCTGCAGCCCAGCCTCTGCAGCCACTCACAATGGTGCCCTCTGAGCAGACATAGAATAATAAAGGACAGGATACTGGCCCTAGATAGCTAGATGCTTGTCAAAGGAATGAATTCAGTGAGCCTAAATGTTTGCTTCCTCCCATACATAGAAAAACATTAATTCTTTATATTGATATTGACTGAAAAAACTGAGCAGCCTAAAAGTTAAGAGTTGTGTTTTATTTGGTGGAAGGACTTGAGCCAGGATAATGGCCTCTCAGATTACTCAGAGGGAAGAGATAGGGGAGGAGCTAGGGTATATAGGAGCTTTACAACAAAGACCACATAAGTGGAAAAATAAAGCATTACTTATTATCTAAAGAAAGCCAGGCATCTCAAGTTAAAGAATTAAGTGCTTTTCTATGTATGGGAGGAAGCAAACATTTGGACTCACTGAATTCATTCCTTTGACAAGCACCTACCTATCTAGGGCCAGCATCCTATCCTTTCTTATTCTGAGTCTGCTCAAAGGGTACCATTGTGAGTGGCTGCAGAGGCTGGGCTGCAGGCCTGTTCTCACTGGGGGTTGGCAGCAGCTGCTGCTGACTTGGTTTCAGCATTCTTTGTTTACTGACATGGTTGCAGTATTTTCACTCACATTGCAGTATTTTCCTTCACAGTGCTCCCCCTTGGTCCTAAATTCGACCAATATTTTGGAAGACATTTCATGCCCAATTTTGTCCCACGGTGCTAGGAAGTCTCATTCCTACTTAAGGTGAAGAATCTGTTGACATGCCACTCAACGTGTTAGGTTTTTCATCAGGCCCTGTTAATACTAAAAGTTCTCTGGATCACCTGTCTTACTAATCTATTACGATCCAGGAAATGTTTATCTGTTGCTCATTCCCATACCTAGAATCACACTATTACAAATATTTTATGTGGAGTTATAAATTTTATCTACTTCTTTAAGATGTTTAGCCACCATCAATCTTGTTGGGGGCCTAGTTACACACTGGGATGGAAGAGACAACAATCTTATAATATAGACAGGATATCAGTAATACAGCTAGTAACGTCAATAAAGTCATGAGTAAGGATTAAATAGTTGAGAAGTTACATTTTTGGGTTAAAATTTTGCTTGTGTTTCTGATTGAGCTTGAGTGTTCTTATAAGAAAATTCATATTTATGGTCAGGCTCAGAGCAGGTATTATTAATTGGCCATGTTAGGTCTCCCACCTTGTAATATCAATAGTGGCCTAAACAGAACTATTTCTTTTTAGAATAAACTTTTCTGTGGGCTATCTAGTTAGAGCCTTGGAGTAGGGAAACCCACCAAGGTAACACAGAAGTACTAGACATAGGTTATTTACCAGAAACTTAAAAATTGGATTAGTTCATAATCAAAGGTGTGAGCAATTATCAAGGTAATTGGTATACAGGCCTAGTCCAGTGTCTTGGGTCAGCTGTCTGCCTCAGCTGTCGTCTTCTTCTCATCCTGGCCTGGTAGATTCTTCTCCATTTGAGCATTGTTTAAAGGTGAGAAGTACTCTAATGGCCAGTCCACTATCGGAGCTCTTTTGGACTGGAAAAGAAACCAAAAATCAGTTTCCTTCAGCTTTCACTGCACATGGTCTAGATAAGAGTACCTGATAAAGGGTCCTCCCATTCAGGTTTGAGACAGTTTTTTAAGTCATGCCTGTTTCAGTATGTACAATCCCCTGGTTGCAGGTCATGGGGCATCAGATCTTTACCCAAGGATAGATTACTGAGCTTCAGAAAGAAACCTAGAGTGTCCTTTTAACAATTCAATTAAACTTTGCAGCAATGTAACATAACAGCAAGAAATGATTTGGGAAGTGTCTTAGTAAACATAGACCTCAATTAACAAAACTAGAATTTGATGTCCACTAAAATATAAACTTCTTTTCTCTAAAGTTACCTTCATTTTTATCAAATATAGCCAAATCAAGATTAATTTGTTTACAAGTTAAGTCTGATTATCTGATCATATAGGCTCTTAAATTGACTGTGTTGGAACTTTTAATAAGGAGTCTCAGGCTAGAATGTTAATAAGGTTTCCCAAGGCCAGGAAAGCCACCGCAAGGTTTAGTCACAGGTTTTTGCCTTACAGGTTTAAAAAAATTCTTTTCTCTTTAAGGTCCTTAAAATACCTTGAGATTCCTATATCTGTTAGGAGATGATCTTCCTAATTTATCTAGTAGATCCACTGGGGACCTAAGAGTTTCCAGTCTCTGGAGGGATCAGATAGAGAGAAAAGATAACTGTTCCAAGTCTGCTTACATAGGTATAATTCATCAACTTGCTGTGAATCATAGCTAGCCTAAGGAGAAGAATTTCTTTATGTCTGGGAAGCAGATTAAAAGCAAGTAATATTTCAGACAAAATCAAATATTCTAAACATACTCATCAGTTTACTCAGTCCCATGTAACTAGTCCTTTTGTTAACAGTTTTCTTAAATCAGAATTTTCTTTAGACCTTTAAAATTTCTTACCCAGTTTAGTTCAGTCCTATAGTTTGAAATTTGTTAGAAACCAGTAAATTTCCTTGGAGAGAAAGTATTTTGCAAAGTCATCAGAATAAAACAATTAACTGTCTATAAATGACAAAAGATTTAAAAGCATGGATAAACACCATTACAGTGTAATCGATAAAGAAACCTGGTCACAATAACCAGAATTATGACTGGTAACAATTTAGATATACCAGAAATTTAGGGAGTCCATATCATTTCTAAAATATCTATATTAATAATATTTTCTCATACAATATAACCTAGAAAAATTTATTATTCATTTGACAATACTTCCCATTTTATTTAACATATCAAATGAAACTTAATAGTTTAAAATCTCTCTTTGGGATGTTTCAGGGGCCCTCTGTAGCATCCCAAAGTTAACGGGAGATCAAAAGAACTCTAATCAGAAATTGATACTTGGGAAGCTTTGTAAAAGGTTTCAAAACACTTGGGCAGATTAAAGTATAAATCACTGTGAAATAGTACTTATTCATTAACAAGAAAAATATTTCAAAAGTAAAGGCAGAACAGGTTACTTGGGTATAAGTAGCTTTACAGTCTGATACTGAAGGCAGATTAACATTTTGAGAAAACTTTGTCTTCTTAACAGAGAGAAAATGAAATCTAGTCTTGTACCAGCTCACTTCTAAGATTCATTTACTTTGACCAAATTTATTCTAAACTTAGTCAATCACGACCATATACAAAACTCTTTCCTCAGTGTTCCTCTGCCAAAAGCCTTCCACAACCTTCCTTACTCATATTATTTTGTCCCTTTTTTTTTTTTTTTTTTTTTTTCATTTAGAAGTAACCAGGTTCAGGACAAAGCCATTGTTTTCCATTAACAAAATATAATTCCATTCCTTATATCTTCCTTTAGACATTCATCTTACTTTCCTAGGATACTGAGATGTTTCCCTTAATAGTATAGAATATTTCAGGGTGGCATCAACCATTTATTAATATTTCTAAACACCTTTAGTTTCTCTGCAAGAGGAAGTCAAATTTTAAGTAATTAATCTTTCAATCTTATTTTATCAGAACATAGCATAACTATTTTATAAACTCCCATCATTTAACTTAAATTAGCAGAACTCTATAATTTTAAGATACCAAATATTTAGAGATTATTTTAAGCATACATTTTAAAAAATATATTTTAAATAATTTACCCAAAAGCTCTAGTCATTTGCATTTAATTTACTTAGAATTTTATCACACCACATTACTTTTTTTAGCAGTAGAAATATCTAATATCTATAATGTGTACACAGACTTATAAACAGACAAAAGCTAGAGATTTCATAGCTTTACTTTAAAACTTATTTATGAGTTAGGTATTACAATATACATTTACTGCTTATAAATAACAGTTGAAGTAAGCTGAATTTGCTTGCTCAAATCACTAAGGCTTAATATTGTGAACGAAAATAATGCAATGTGAGTGAAAATACTGCAACCATATCAGTAAACGAATAATGCTGAAACCAAGTCATCTCTGGCTGCCACCACCCCCCAGTGGGGAGTGGCCTGCAGCCCAGCCTCTGCAGCCACTCACAATGGTGCCTTCTGAGCAGATTCAGAATAAGAAAGGACAGGATACTGGCCCTAGATAGGTAGGTGCTTGTCAAAGGAATGAATTCAGTGAGCCCAAATGTTTGCTTCCTCCCATACATAGAAAAGCACTAAATTCTTTAACTTGAGATGCCTGGTTTTCTTTAGATAACAAGTAATCTTTTATTGTTCCACCTACCTGGTCTCTATTGTAAAGCTCCCATAAATCCTAGCTCCTACCCTATCTTTTTGGAGCAGTCCCTCCAAGTAATCTTGAGAGGAGTCCTTCTGCCAATTAAATCATAGCTCTTAACTTTTAGGCTGTGCATTTATTTCAGTCAGCAGTGTTGGTGACCACGAAGGGACCCAGAGCAGACTTCTCTCCTGAGCCTGAACTCTATGAGGAACCGGAGCCTTGGTACAAGCAGAGGCCCTTTGTGCCCATCTGCCTCCTCACGGAGTCCAGACAAATGTGGGTGAGTCTTTCCTAGTTCTTGGATCTCCCATATTGTCTGATCCTGAGTTTTATTTGGCGGTGTATCCAGGTACCTGTCCCTCCAGTTGAAAGATACTGCGGGAAATACCCACCCAGTGGAGACATGCTGGGTGGGGCCTGGTTGAAAGATACCGGGAAATACCCACTCAGTGCGGACATCCATGTTGGGGCTGGTTGAAAGATACCAGGGAAATAACGACCCAGTGGAGACATCCCAGGTGGGGCCCAGCTGAAAGATACTGGAGTCTGGACAGAGTGGTTAGGTAGGAGGCTGGTCTAACACTTTCTGCAATTTGGCTGCCTCCTTTGAATTTGTTGCGATAAAAGTAAAAATCTTATGAGGAACCTTACAGCTCAAAAAATGGGACCCTCCACCAGGCTGGCAAGAGCTTTCTCAGGTGACTGAGAAATTTGCAGGAGTGGTAGAGGCAAAGACCTCATGCCGTGCAGTTGTCCCTGTGGGAAATCTTACTAGCGATTTTATTCTGACAACCAGAGCTTCGAATGGGAAATAGAAATTTCAAAACAAAAGAACAAGAAGTGACAGATTGCCAGCCTCCAAGTAATAACCTATCCAGGTTTATGTATGTATAAAACTTACAACTTTAATTGGGAATTTAAAAAAATCTCACTCTGAAAATAATTAGCCAGGCCTGATAAAAACTTTTTTTTTTTTTTTTTTTTTGTAATTCTGACCTTATGAAAACAAAAGCCCTTTTAGGGGCAACTTGGATTTCTCTTCCTATGTCCTTGAAATGTAAACGTTTTATCCTTCTCTGGGTGTTTTATGTGTGTGTATGTATGTATATATGTGTTTACTTTTTTTTTTTAAGGAAAATTTGGACTCTGCCATCCAAAAGCTACAAGTATTATGTACATATGGCAGCCAAGCAAAAAATTGGGATTCTCAACAATTCTTTGATTATACCAATTCTCAGGCATTTTGCCATCTTAACCTTTGTTGCATCAGCCTGGACTACAAAGGCCTTTAACTTTTGGGGAGTACACTTTCAAATTTTATTTATATATATATATTAATTGATGGCTATATGATGGATCCTTTAACTTGGAAAACTTCTAAATTGGTGAAAGTTAAGAGAGCTCTCATTATAAACAGCTGTTTTATTGGTACCTATTAAAATCAATCAAGTTTAAAGGTGGAAAAATATATCTAATGGTCAACCTAAGAACTTAGTTAAAAAAAAAAAACAACAGTTTGGAAAGCTACATTTGTGTTTTCCCTTTCCCTTCAATGGGTTTTAGAGATATTAGTAAAAACATTAGAATAGTTAGTGTTAATTAGGTTGAATAACTGAAAAAAGGAATATAAAAATGTCAAAAGATTTTTTTTCTTAACGAAAGAAAAAATAATAATAAGGGACTCATTCCAAATGGATAAATATTTTTACATGGTTATAGTGAATGGGATAAATAAAATGGACATTTTTGGATTAAGATACAAGGTTTTGACACTACACTGTGTAAAGTAAAAAAAAAAAAAAAAAAGACAAAGGGATCACCTACTTTTCCCCAACATTAAAGTTCAAACAAGTCCTCTTTACTTACCCCAGTTTAAAATGAATATATTTATAGGGCTAGAAAAAAAGTATATATATATATATAGAGAGAGAGAGAGAGAGACTGAGATACTTGATCAATGATTGGTGAACAAATCAATTAAGCAAACTAAAAATTGACAAGGCCCTAAGTCCTTTGACTCAAAGTTGGGGATCCCAGAGACTTTTATATAAAATTAGATAAAGTGGACAATAAATAAGAGGAAAAGGCTTCTGGCTCTCCTAGAATTAAGAATTATTGATTAAACCTAATGAATATTAAAATTAAAGTTTAAGAGTTAATAAAATTGAGATAAAATTTTGTAAAATATGTATATTTAAATGGGCTTTATATAAACCTCTTTTGCTTAATTATATTGTGAGATAGATATGTTTCAATGGAAAAACACTTCCCCTTCTTGGTATTATAAGGCTGGGCACATATCTGTCCCTCAAATAATACTAATTAAACAAACTAAAGGAAACCAAGAGAGTTACCTGAGCCATCCAATATAAAGTACATCTAAAAACTAATATTCAGGGGCTAATAAAACAATAAGAGGTTTACCCTGGGTTTAACTTATAAGTTAAGGAAGAGAAACCTTGCTAAATGCCTTATGTAAGCTTTTGAAGACATGATAAAATAATTCTTAAAGTTTTAAAACATGGAATTATTTGTTTACAGCTCTTCTCATTGACACAGAAAATCAAATTAAGGAGATACAATTAGGCCTAGGTGACAGACCAGTTATTTGGGGGAACTGGAAGCAACTGTCTTTGTCTTGCATATCAAAAATGTAAATACAACAAACAATGACCTAGGACTGAGCCGAATAAACTTAATGAGCTAAAACTTAAGGCCAAAGAAATATTTGACATTTTAAAACTCAGAACTCTGACGGGTCTTTCAGACTTTGTCAAGAAATCTTAAATGTCTTTTTCATAAATAGTAAGCCTCAGTGATTTTAGCAAGCAAATTCAGCTGACTCCAACACTTATTTATAAACAGTAAATTTATATTGTAATACCTAACTCATAAGTAAGTTTTAAAGTAAAGCTATGAGATTTCTTGCTTTTGTCTGTAAAGAAGTCTGTGTACACATTATAGATATGAGATATTTCTACTGCTAAAAAAATAATAATTGTAATATGGTGTGATAAATTTCTAAGTAAATTAAATACAAATAAAATCAGAGTTTTTGGGTAAATTCTTTAAAATATATTTTTTAAAATGTATCCTTCAAATAATCTCTAAATATTTGGTAACTTTATAAAGTTCTACTAAATAAAGTTAAATGATGGTAGTTTATTAAATAGCAATGCCATTTTCAGATAAAATAAGATTAAAATATTAATTACTTAAAATTTGACTTCCTCTTACAGAGAAACTAAAGGTGTTTAAAAATATTAATTAATGGTTTGTGCCACCCTGAAATATTCTCTATTATTAAGGAAAACATCTCAGTATCTTAGGAAAGTAAGATGAATATGTAAAGGAAGATATAAGGAATGAAATTATATTTTGTTAATGGAAAATAGTGACTTTGTCCTGAACCTGGTTACTTCTATATGGAAAAAAAAAAAATAAGTGACAAAATAATATGAGTATAGAAATTTGTGTAAGGCTTGTGGAAGAAGAATCCTGAGAAAAGGGTTTTGTACATGATCAGGACTGGCTAAGTTTAGAATAATTTTGGTCAAAGTAAATGTATCTTAATAGTAAGCCTGTACAAGTCTAGATTTGGTTTTCTCTCTGTTAAATGGACAAAGTTTTCTTGAAATGTTAATCTGCCTTCAGTAACAGATTGTAAACCTACTTAAACTCCTTAAGTGATCTGTTCTGCCTTACATTTGAAATATTTTCTTGTTAATGAATAAGGACTACTTTACAGTAATCTATAATTTTATCTGACCAAGTGTTTTAAAACCTTTTAACAAGCTTCCCAAATATCAATTTCTGATTAGAGTTCTTTTGATCTCCCGTTAACTTTGGGATGCTACAGAGGGCCCCTGAAACATCCCAAAGAGAGATTTTAAACTATTAAGTTTCATTTGATATGTTAACTAACATGGGAAGTATTTTCAACTGAATAATAAATGCTCCTAGGTTATATTGTATGAGAAAATATCATTATAGAAATTCCAGAAATTATATGGACTTCCTAGAATTCTGGTGTATCTGAAATGTTACCAGTCATAATTCTGGTTATTGTGACCAGGTTTCTTTATCGATTACAGTGTAATGGTATTTAACCATGCTTTTAAATCTTTTGTCATTTATAGACAGTTATTGTTTTATTCTGATGATTTTAAAAAATGCTTTCCCTTCAAGGAGATTTACTGGCTTCTAATAAATTCAAACTATAGCACTGAACTAAACTGAGTAAGTCATTTTAAATGTCTAATGAAAACTGATTTAATAAAACTGTTACCAAAAGGATTAGTTACATGGGACTGAGTAAACTGATGAATATGGTTATAATTTTTGATTTTGCCTGAAATATTACTGGCTTTTAACCTGTTTCCCAGACATAAAGAAATTCTTCTCCTTAGGCTAGTTATGATTCACAGCAAGTTGATGAATTATACCTATGTAAGCAGACTTGGAACAGTTATCATTTCTCTCTATCTGATCCCTCCAGAGACTGGAAACTCTTAGGTCCCCAGTGGCTCTTTCATATAAATTAGGAAGATCTTCTCCTAACAAATATAGGAATCTCTAGGTATTTTAAGGACCTTAAAGAGAAAACAACTTTCCTAAATTTGTAAGGCAAAAATTTATGGCAAGCCCTTGACGTGGCTTTCCTGGCTTTGGGAAACCTTATTAAAATTCTAGCCTGAGACTCCTTATTAGAAGTTCCAACACAGTGAATTTAAAATAGCCTATATGATCAAATAACTTATAAACATGTTAATCTTGATTTGAGTATATTTGATAAAATTGAGGGTAACTTTAGAGGGAAAAATTTATATTTTATTGGATATTAAATTCCAGTTTTGTTAA
This sequence comes from Camelus ferus, assembly GCF_009834535.1. Lineage (NCBI taxonomy): Eukaryota > Metazoa > Chordata > Mammalia > Artiodactyla > Camelidae > Camelus > Camelus ferus. The sequence continues at coordinate 62,740,479 of NC_045709.1, forward strand.
TTGAGGTCTATATTTACTAAGACACTTGCCAAATCATTTCTTGCTGTTATGTTACATGGCTGCAATGTTTAATTGAATTGTTAAAAGGACACTCTAGGTTTCTTTCTGAAGCTCAGTAATCTATCCTTGGGTAAAGATCTGATGCCCCATGACCTGCAACCAGGGGATTGTACATATGAAACAGGCATGACTTAAAAAACTGTCTCAAACCTGAATGGAAGGATCCTTTATCAGGTACTCTTATCTAGACCATGCACAGCGAAAGCTAAAGGAAATTGACTTTTGGGTTAATTTCCAGTGCAAAAGAGCCCCTGCAGTTGATTGGACTTTAGAGTACAGCTCACCTTCAAACAATGCCCAGATGAAGTAAAAGCTACCAAGCCAGGATGAGAAGAAGACGACACCTGAGGTAGACAGCCGACCCAAGAAACTTGACCAGGCCTGTATAACAATTATTTTGATATTTGCTCTTACCTTTAATTATGAACTAATCCAATTGTTAGGTTTCTGGTAAATTACCTATGTCTAGTACTTCTGTGTTACCTTGGTGGGTTTCCCTTCTCTAAGGCTTTAACTAGATAGCCCTCAGAAAAATTATTCTAAAAAGAAATGATAGTTCTGTTTAGGCCACTATTGACATTACAAGGTGGGAGCCCTCACCTGGCCAATTAATAATACCTGCCTTGTGCCTGATCATAAATATGACTTTTGTTATAAGATCACTCAAGCTCAATCAGAAACACAAGCAAAATTTTAACCCAAAAATGTAACTTCTCAACTATTAAATCCTTACTCATGACTTTTTTTAACATTACTAGCTGTATTACTTATATCCTGTCCCTTTTATAAGATTGTTGTCTCTTCCATTTCCCAATGTGTAACTTGGCCTCCAACAAGATTGATGATGGCTAAACATCTTAAAATAATAGATAAAATTTATAACCTTGTATAAAATAATTATAATAGTGTGATTCTAGTTATGGAAATGAGCAATAAAGGATAAACTTTTCCTGGATCATAATAGATTAGTAAGACAGGTGATCCAGAGAACTTTTAGTATTAACAGGGCCTGATGAAAAACCTAACACGTTGAGTGGCATGTCAACAGATTCTTCACCTTAAGTAGGAATGAGACTTCCTAGTACCGTGGGACAAAATTGGGCATGAAATGTCTTCCAAAATATTGGTCGAATTTAGGACCAAGGGGGAGCACTGTGAAGGAAAATACTGCAATGTGAGTGAAAATACTGCAACCATGTCAGTAAACAAAGAATGCTGAAACCAAGTCAGCAGCAGCTGCTGCCAACCCCCAGTGAGAACAGGCCTGCAGCCCAGCCTCTGCAGCCACTCACAATGGTACCCTTTGAGCAGACTCAGAATAAGAAAGGACAGGATACTGGCCCTAGATAGGTAGGTGCTTGTCAAAGGAATGAATTCAGTGAGTCCAAATGTTTGCTTCCTCTCATACATAGAAAAGCACTTAATTCTTTAACTTGAGATGCCTGGCTTTCTTTAGATAACAAGTAATCTTTTATTATTCCACCTACGTGGTCTTTGTTGTAAAGCTCCTTTATATCCTAGCTCCTCCTCTACCTCTTTGAAGCGGTCCTCAGAGTGATCTGAGAGGCCGTCATCCTGGCTCGATTCCTCCCACCAAACAAAACATAACTCTTAACTTTTAGGCTGCACATTTATTTCATTTGACAGTTTTGATGACCCTGAAGGAAACCAGAGCAAACTTCTGTCCTTCGCCTGAACTCAATGAGGAAGCGGATCCTTGGTACCAGCAGTGGCCTTTTGTGCCCATCCTCCTGGTGGAGTCCAGACGAATTTGGGTGAGTTTCTTGGTTCTTGGGTTGTGAAGGAAAAGCCAGGCTGGGCTAACACACTAACTCTTAAATCTAAGTGTAACAAGTGTAGGATTACTGATCTGAGTTCTGCTGGGCTAACTAGTTAATCTAAGCTAATAAGTGCCCCTTTGCTGATTCCCTGCTCTCTCTTTTTTTTTTTTTTTTTTTTTTGCTAGCCAACTGGATTTTCAAAGAGACATATCTGGACTTGAAATATTGGTTTTCTTCCTCCCTGCCTCTACTTTTGTGATAATGATGCTGCTAAAGCTCTTACACACCTATTGGCCAAGTATCCCAAGCTTGTAATTAACCCTATAAAACCTCATGCCCACGTCTTGGAGGTGCTCAGAGCTTCGGAGCAGGAGCCCCTCTGAGCCTGCCAACATGATAAATCTGACTACTCCAACCCTCCGAGTGGTGCTTGTTTCTTGCTAGCCTGTCATTTCCGTAACAATATCTCTCATATTGGTTCATAATCCTGAGTTTTATTTGAGGGTGTATCCAGGTACCTGTCCCTCCAGTTGAAAGATACTGGAGGGAAATACCCACCCAGTGGAGACATGCTGGGTAATGCCTGGTTGATACATACAGGGAAATACCCACCCAGTAGAGATGTCCCGGGTGGGTCTGGTTGAAAGATACCAGGGAAATACTCACCCAGTGGAGATGTCCCGGGTGGAGCTGGTTGAAAGATACCAGGGAAATACCGAGTCAGTTGAGACGTCCTAGGTGGGGCACGGTTGAAAGATACTGGGGTCTGGACTGAGTGGTTAGATAAGAGGCTGGTCTAATGTTTCCCTCAGTTTGGCTACCTCCACTGAATTTGTTGGGATAAAAGTAAAAATCTTATGAGGAACCTTACAGCTCCAAAAATGGGACCCTCCTCCTGGCTGGCAACAGCTTTCTCAGGTGACTGAGCAACTTGCAGGAGTGGTAGAGGCAAAGACCTCATGCCGTGCAGTTGTCCCTCCGGGAAAACCTACTAGCAATTTTATTCTGACAACCAGAGCTTCAAATGGGAAATAGAACTTTCAAAACAAAAGAAAAAGAAATGACAGATTGCCAGCCTCCAACTAATACTCCAGCCAGATTTATGTATATATAAAACTTACAACTTTAATTGGGAATTTAAAAAAAAACTAACCCTGAAAATAACTAGTCAGGCCTGATAAGAACACTTTTTGGAATTCTGACCTTATAAAAATAAAAGCCCCTTTAAGGGGAACTTGGATTTCTCTTCCTGTGTCCTTGAAATATAAATGTTTTATCTTTCTCTGGGTGTTTGTGTGCATGTGTTTGTTTGTTTGTGTGTGTGTGTGTGTGTGTGTGTGTGTGTGTGTATGTGTTTCTTTTTTTTTAAAGGAAAACGGACTCTTCTATGCAAAAGGTACAAGTATTGCGTACATATGGTGGCCAAGCAAATAAATTGGGATTCTCAACTATCCTTTGATTGTACCAATCCTCAGGCATTTTGCCATTTTAACCTTTGTTGCATCAGCCTGGATCACAAAGGCCTTTACCTTTTGGGGAGTAAATTTTGAATTTTATTTAGGCAACACCCCCACTCATGTGGAAAAACCTCTTCATCTTATTGGTTTAAAATCACTGTATATATATATATATATATATATATATATATATATATATATATATATATATATATATATACACATTAATTGATGGCCATTTAATGGATCCTTTCATTTGGAGAAATTTCTAAATTGGTGAAAGTTGAAAGAACTCTCATTATAAATAGCTCTTATATCAGTGTTATGGAAAAGACAGGCCAGCAAAGAACAAGCACCACTCAGAGGGTTGGAGTACTGAAATTTATTATGCCGGCGGGCTCAGAGGGGCTCCTGCTCCAAAGCTCTGAGCACCTCCAAGACATGTGCATGAGGTTTTATAGGGTTAATTACAAGATTGGGTTATTCGGCCAATAGGCATGGAACAGCTTTAGTAGCATCATTATCACAAAAGTAGAGGCAGGAAGGCAGCAAACCAATATTTCAAGTCCAGATATGTCTGTTTGAAAATCCAGCTGGCTAGCAAAAACAAAACAAAACAAAACAAAACAAAACAAAACAAAACAAAAAAATACATGAGCAGGGAATCAGCAAACCAACACTTGTTACACTTAGCTTTATGAGTTATCTTGTTAGCCCAGCCTGGCTTTTTCTTCTCATCCCCCTCTCTTGATGCTTTCACAACCCTTGTTGGAGTAAGCATCATCACATATCTGTTGTAAGGGCTCATAATTGGAGGCTAACATCTGAAGTTTTATAGCCTCTATCTGCTCACTGGCAAAGCGGTTCAGGAAGTTTAGGATACAGGGCCCAAACAGCAGAACTGCAAAAATCAGGAGCAAGGATTTTATGAAGGATGCCAGCCAGGAGGTCTAGCCCCAGGGGCCTGTCCACAGGCTTTTGTGTAAAATATGGTTTTTTGTGTGTTTTTTTTGTTTGTTTTTTGTGTTTTCTTTTTTTTTTTCCCACTCAGTCTTGTAACTCTTGAACCATCCCTCTGACAATTTCTGATTGATTGGCATAAAAACAGCACTCTTCATTTAGGAAGAGGCATAGTCCCCTCTCTCTGGCCATGAGCAGGTCCAGACCCCTCCTGTTTTGTAAGATCATCTCGGCCAGTGAGTCAATCTGATTTTGCAGTGCTCCCAGGGTTTTTGTCATTTATTGGAGATCCTGGCTGAACTCACCTGCAATCTGATAATAGTAATAAGAGGATGAGGCTATGCTATCAATTTCTGTGCCCACCCCTGCTGTCATTTTGAACCCCACTAGCAAGGGGAGTGAAGGTATTAGCGTCAGTAACATCAGCCTTATGAATATCTTAGACATGATGCTGCGGTGATGGCACTAGTTATAACAAGGTGTAAAATAGCTATCAGGATCCTATGGCCTATATTCCAGTCAGGTGGGGTGGCACTAGCCAGCCCCACTGCTAATATACAGACTAGTATAGCAAACAAGGAAAGAGGCAAGGGAGCACAAGAGGAGTACATTTAACAGTTTTGTTGAGCTTTTCTCAAGCTTTGGCCATGCTTTGACTAGCCAGCTTCTGGGTGTGGCTAGAGCAGAGCTCGTTGATCTTTTTCTGGTCCTTTTGATCTTGATCTTGAGTGGGTCTCCTGGGACGCTTTCAATTTTTAGGGACCCTTTATCTGAGGTGAAGTCGCTCTCTTAACCCTGGACTGATGGATCCAAGGGATGATTACTGCAACTTTAACAGCTTCCCTGAGCTTTGAGGCCTGTATGCTGTGTGTAGGTTCCAGTGGATGCTCAGTGTCTTTGCCACTTGCTGTACAATTTCTGCCATGAAGGCGGCTCCATTGTTAGACCCAATGGAGATAGGCATTTTAAACCGAGGGATGACATCCCTGAGAAGGGTCTTTATTACTTCTTTTGTTTTCTCTGTCCTGGTGGGGTAGGCTTTATCCACCCTGTGAAGGTGCAGACGAAAACCACCAGGTACTTGTATCCCTTACTGGTCCCAAACTTAGTAAAGTACACTTTTAAATCTTCGAAGGGAGCCAGTTTGTATCGTTGTATTCCCATTGGCCCAGTGGGCCCTTGTTTTGGATTGTCTTGAGCATAGAGCAAGCTGTGTTGGGAGACTGATGCACACAGAGTAGGGAGAGGAGACATCAGGAAATATTACTTTAGGAGGGCCTCCAAAGCCATTTTCCCCATAAGTGTGTCTTCGTGTTGTTGTTGAACTATGCGATAAGCTAGTCGTTCCGGGATGAAAACCCTTCCATCTGTTATGATTCACTGTCTGTCCTTTTTTTCCTTCCCTTGTTCAGCCTGTGCCCACTTGTTTTCATCGTGGCTATATTCTGAGGCAGTGGGTAGCTCTGGTTCTTCCATAATTTTAATTACTGGGTGTTCCCAGGTAGCTGCCTCTCTTGCCTTTTGATCAGCCAGCCTGTTTCCCTGGCTCATAGGGTCTTTTATTTAGTGTCCCTTACAGTGAATAACGGCCACTTTCTTTGGATTCCATACTGTCTCCAGTAACTGTAAAACTTCTTCTTTGTTTTTCATTTTTTTTTTCACCAGTCAAAAGGCCTCTCTCCTTATAGATGGCTCCATGTACATGCAAGGTTGCAAATGCATGTTTGGAATCAGTGTACATATTGACTCATTTTCTTTTTTTCCCTTAGTGCCTGGACCAGTGCCCAAATCTCTGCTCACTGAGCAGACCATCCTGGGGGAAGGGACTCTGCCTTTATTATCACTTGGGTTGTTGTTACAGCATAACCTACTTGCCATTGTCCATCCTGCATGTAAATGCTGCTGTCTGTGAAAAGTTCCAGGTCTGGGTTCTGCAGGGTCTTGTCAGTTAGATCAGGCCTACTCGTATTAAAGTTTTTTTGTTTTTGTTTTTTACAGTCAAGGTCAGACTGCCCTTCCCCCTCAGGCAAATATGTGTCTGGGTTTAAGTTTCGCACAGTCTCTAGACGGACTCTTGGATTTTTACATAGAAGCCCCTGGTAGTGGGTCATCCTTGTGTTAGTTATCCATTTGTAATCTGGGTCGTTTATCAGGGCCAGCACAGAAAGGGGCGCTTTTACATTTAAAGTCTGTCCTAGTGTGAGTTTGTCTGCCTTATTGACCAGGAGGGCTGTGGCAGCGAGGGCCCGTAGACAGGATGGCCATCCTGATGCCACAGGGTCCAGTCTTTTAGACAAATAGGCCACAGGGCGCTGCCATGGCCCCACATTCTGAGTCAGGACTATGAAAGTCCCAATCTGGTTTGGTGTAGGGGCCCGTGTCATGGCCCATCCCTCAATATCCAGTGTGTCCTTGGGGGCTCGGCCTTGCAGCCATTTTCGTACTTCAGTGAGAATGTGTTTCTTCTCCTCTGTATTGAAAAGAGTCAGAAGCAGCTGGCAAACATCTCCTGAGTGGGCCTGTGAAAATGAAAGATAGACTATAAGGTCAATCAGAGCCTGTGGCTTGACAGCCTGATTACAGTAGTCACATAGCACCAAGTAGAAATCATCATGGGTTGAACAGAGACCAAATATTTGCATCTGTTTGTGACAGAGCCCTATGACTGTCCCAGCATCGCTTCAGGACTAGGCAGTGGCCAGCACTCCCCGACAGTTGCCATGGATGCGGTGGCGGCGGCGGCCAATGTGGAGGCTGTGCGGGGGCTGCTGCTGCTGCTGTTGCTGGGTGGCTGTGGCCGCTGCTGCTGTTGCTGGGTGGCTTTGGCCACTGCTCCGCCCACCTCCGCTTGGCGTGGGTCCCCTTGACATCTTCTGCAGCCTGCTCCGACACATTTTGCTCTTTTTCTTTGGAGGGCAGGCCCAAAATTCTGACCGGTTTACCTGTGGCTCTTTATCTGCTATTATTGTGGAAGCTCTTGTTTTTAATTTTACTTAGACCATGGTGTGATAGAAATGCCTGCAGTTTTCCAGAGTAGGAAGGAGTATGATGATGCCAATTGAGAAGGGCTGTAGTGCTAAAGGGTTGGTCGCAGAGAATGGGGTGCCCGGGCCGAACAGTCCCATCTTTCCCAACTTGCTGTGGCCCTTGTGTCTCCTGCAGTGGCATTTGGAGGGCCGGCGGTGCTGGTCTCCTGGCTTGTACAAAGCAGAGTCTCCTTCCTACCGGCTCAGGCTGGGGGCTGGGCTTTGCCTCTGGGTCCTCAGGTTGGGGAGGTGATGACACAAAGGGTGGCAGTGTCTCCAGTGGAACCAGAGGTGTTGGTGCACCGGGGGCATACGGAGGGTGCAGGCACATCTCGTCCTCTGTTTCTCACTGGAAAATAAGCTTTTCTCTCTTTTTGGCCTGGACCAGCTTAGCTGCTAATATCTTACATTGTCCGGGTCCATTTGAGCAGAACCAAATACATGGGGGTAGATTCTGGGGAATATTTAGCCAGGAGTCAATGTAAGGTAGTTGATCTGGGTGGCCTGGGGTTCTGGTGATTATTCGATAGATTGCTCGCACTGTTGCTAGGTCCAAAGTTTCTCCTGAGGGCCACCTGACTCCAAAGGTCAGCCATTTAAGTTTACACAAAGTATGAAGCCTGCCAGGGCTCATTTAAACTCCATAGTTACCTGAGAATTCCGTTTTGGAATTTTTAATCATGCAGTCCAGAACTGTCAGCTTTGATTTAGAGGTTCTCGTTATTAGTTGACAGACTTTATGGCCTATTGCTGTGGGTCTGCTCCTGGCACAGAGGACTGTGATCCCAGTATCTCTGTTTTATTTTTTTAAACCTTGCTGCCTTGCTGGGCCTAATATCTACCTGCTTGGCTGCAAGTGCTCCCAATGAGTTAGGGTTTCATGATAGGTACTTGTCCTTGAGGCTCTCCTGGGCCTGGATGAATTCTAGAGGGTCCGTGCATAAAGCTTTCTCTATTGTCTAAGTTGACAACATATGAGGCTGGGATGGCCGGCCAGTGGCAGAATAAATGGACCAAAAGGGGACCTCAAAAGAGGATTCCAGCCAGTCCTGGGGTAGCTCCCTCTGGCTCAGGTCTTGCCAGCTTTATTTTAGACAGAGGGGCATTACTAAGCCTGGTTTATGAATCGCGACAGGATATTCCGGGGGACTGGTGACAAAGTCACGTCTGAAACTTTTAAAGTAGTCTCGTTTTAGTCCCCAAGTCAAAGGGGTTGTTTACTTATATGCTGTTTTATGTCCTTTTCCCTCCCAGTGTAGCCACCCTGTGTTGGTGTCGCAGACAAGACAAGGGAGTGTTTTCGCTGTGTCCGCCTGGCCATTCCTCTAGTGGGGACGAAGATGCCTCTTAGCTTTGGCGGGTCAGTATAAGCTGCTGGCTCTGATTGGGACCCTACGGGACTGGTACCGCCCTGAGCCATATGAGGTCACCACGGAACCGCAGGTTGGGACTCACTCGAACTCGAACTCCATAGCAGAATGCCGTGGAGCAAAAAAACTCAAGCCTGATCGCATGCTTCACAGGCCACTCATTTACTCACACACACACACACACACAGAGGTTAACAACAGTCCTCCCACCAATTCCCAATATCCTGTTTCCTGTCGTAGGGGATCAGCCTACTCGTCTGTCCACTGGGACAGGACCTGATTCCTGACTGATTTCCCCCATCTGAAATACCGTCAGATGGAGAGCCTGTAGGAGGGGATCAGCCTCCTCTTCTGTCCAATGGGACAGGACCTGATTCCTCCTGGGAGTTCCTACATTGTCCAGACGGACACCTGGTGAGTGTGTCCATCCCTCCATTGAGTCTGGCTCTGGTTGTAGCCCAGCCACTTGGGAAGCCAAGTCGCCATCACGAAAGAGAACCCAGAATACCGTCGGGCGGCGCCACCTCGTTCGCTGCCAGAGTCCGGTCCCCTGGTTGCCCAGAGCCACCAGTCAAGCAGCTCAAGGGGCCAGTGTGGTTGTTTCTCACTGAGGCCTCCAACAATGTTACAGAAATGACAGGCCAGCCAAGGAAGAAGCACCACTCGGAGGGTTGGAGTACTCAGATTTATTATGCCAGCGGGCTCAGAGGGGCTTCTGCTCCAAAGCTCTGAGCACCTCCAAGACGTGCACATGAGGTTTTATAGGGTAAAGTACAAGCTTGGGGTATTCGGCTAATAGGCATGGAACAGCTTTAGCGGCATCATTATCACAAAAGTAGAGGCAGGAAGGCAGCAAACCAATATTTCAAGGCCAGATATGTCTCTTTGAAAATCCAGCTGGCTAGCAAAAAATATGAGCAGGGAATCAGCAAATGGACACTTATTAACTTAGATTTACCAGTTAGCCCAGCAGAACTTAGATCAGTAAACCGACACTTGTTACACTTTGATTTATGAGTTATCTTGTTAGCCCAGCCCGTCTTTTAATTCTCATTGGTACCTATTAAAATCAATCAAGTTTAAACTTGGAAAAATATATCTAATGCTCAACCTAAGAACTTAGTTAAAAAAAAAACAAACCGGTTTGAAAAGCTACATTTGTGTTTTCCATTTCCCCCAAATGGGTTTTAGAGATGCTAATAAAAACATTAGAATAATTAATGATAATTAGGTTGAGTAACTGGAAAAACGAATGTAAAACTGTTGAAAAATTTTTTTCTTAACGAGAAAAAAAAAAGGGGGGGGACTTATCCCAAATGGATAAATATTTTTAGGATATTTTGAATGGGATAAATAAAGTGGACATTTCTGGATTAAGATACAAGGTTTTGATACTACACTACGTAAAGTTTAAAAAAAAAAAAAAAAAAGGCCAAAGAGATGACCTACTGCTCCCGTGTTATGGAAACGACAGGCCAGCCAAGAAACAAGCACCACTCAGAGGGTTGGAGTACTCAGATGTATTATGCCAGCAGGCTCAGAGGGGCTTCTGCTCTGAAGCTCTGAGCACCTCCAAGACGTGCACATTAGGTTTTATAGGGTAAAGTACAGGTTTGGGGTATTCGGCCAATAGGCATGGGACAACTTTAGCAGCATTATCATCACAAAAGTGGAGGCAGGGAGGCAGCAAACATTCCAAAGCTAGCTATGTCTCTTTGAAAATCCAGCTGGCTAGCAAAAAAAAAAAAAAAAAAAAAAAAAAAAAAAGAATAGCAAACCAACACTAATTAACTTAGATTCACAAGTTAGTCCAGCAGAATCAGTATTCTGATACTTAGATTTGTGAGTTATCTTGTTAGACCAGCCTGGCTTTTCCTTCACACCCCAAAATTAAAGTTCAAGCAAGTCCGCTTTATTTACCCCAGTTTAAAATGTATGTATTTATAGGGCTAGAAAAATACATAGAGACTGAGATAATTGATCAATGATTGGGGCAACAGAGCAATTAATCAAATTTAAAAAAGACAAGGGCCTAAGACCTTTGGCTCAAACTTGGGGATCCCAGTGACTTTTATATAAAATTAGATAAAGAGGACAAGAAATAAAAGAAAAAGGCATCTGGCACTCCTTCTAGAAATAAGAATTATTGATTAAACCTAATAAATATTAAAATTAAAGGTAAAAGAGTTAATAAAATTGAGATAAAAGTTGTAAAATTGGTATATTTAAATGGACTTTATATAAACTTCTTGCTTAATTATGTTGTGGGATAGATATGTTTCAATGGAAAAACTCTTCCCTTTCTTGATATTATAAGGCTGGACACATATCTGTCCCTCAGAAAATATTAATTAAACAAACTAAAGGAAACCAGTAGAGTTGCCTCAGCTGTCCAATATAAAGTAAAACTAAAAACTAATATTCAGGGGCTAATAAAAACTAATAAGAGTCTTACCCTGGGTTTAACTTACAATTCAAGGAAAATAGACCTTACTAAATGACTTAGGCAAGCTTCTTAAGACATGGTAAAGTAAATCTTAAAGTTTTAGACATGGAAATTGTTTTTTAGAGCTCTTCTCACTAATACTGAAAAGCAAATTAAGGAGATACAATTGGACCTATGTAACAGAGCAATTATTTGGGGAACTGGAAGCAACTGTCTTTGTCTTGCAGATCAGAAATATATATACAACAAACAGTGACCTAGGACTGAGCCTAATTAGCTCAATGAGATAAAACTTAAGGCCAAAGAAATTTTTGGCATTTTAGAACTCAAAACTCTGACGGGTCCTTCAGATTTTGTCAAGAAATCTTAAACGTCTTTTTCATAAATAGTAATCCTTAGTGATGTGAGCAAGCAAATTCAGCTTACTCCACCTGTTATTTATAAGCAGTAAGTTTATATTGTAATACCTAACTCATAAGTAAGTTTTAAAGTGAAGCTATGAGATCTCTAGCTTTTGTCTGTATATAAGTCTGTGTACACATTATAGATATGAGATACTTCTACTGGTAAAAAAAAAAAAATCAAAATCAAAGACCTCTGCTTAATTGACTAAAAAATAAGAGCTTACAAATTAAATATTTCTAAAATAAAAACTGACTTTCAGGTTCACGTGAACTGGAAAATATTCAATGTTTAATTAATGCTTGGTATTAAGGTTAGTTTAAGTTTGTTCTAATTAATATAGACATATTTAGAGTCATCAATATTAGGTATAATACCCTTACTGTACCTAGGTTTAATGAAAGTCAAATAAGATCCTGTTATATCTGTTGCACATTTGTCACTAATAATAATCTGTTGCACATGTGTCACTAATAATAATTATTATTATAATTATATATAATAATTATTATATATTATATACTAATAATTATTATTAATATTATTATAATGTGGTGTGATAAAATTTTAAGTAAATTAAATCCAAATGAGATGAGACCTTTTGAGTATATTCTTGAAAAATATATTTTTAAAAATGTATGCTTAAAATAATCTCTAAATACTTGGTACCTTTAAATTATAGAGTTATGCTAAATTAAGTTAAATGATGGGAGTTTATTAAATAGCTATGCCATTTTCAGATAAAATAAGATTGAAATACTAATTACTTAACATTTGTATTCCTCTTACAGAGAAATTAAAGGTGTTTAGAAATATTAAATGGTTTGTGCCACCCTGAAATATTCTCTACTATTAAGGAAAACATCTCAGTATCCTAGGAAAGTAAGATAAATGTGTAAAGGAAGGTATAAGGAATGGAATTATATTTTGTTAATGGAAAATAGTGACTTTGTCCTGAAGCTGGTTACTTCTGAATGCAAGAGAAAATAAGGGACAAAGTAATACGCATATAGAAAGTTGTGCAGGACTTGTGGAATAGGAACCCTGAGGAAAGGTTTTTGTAAATGGTCATGATTGGATAAGTTTAGTATAAATTCGGTCAAAGTAAATGAATCTTAGATGTAAGCTGGTACGAGACTAGATTTCATTTTCTCTCTATTAAGAGGACAAAATTATCTTAAAATGTTAATCTGCCTTAAGTAACAGATTATAAATCTACTTATACTCCTTAAGTGATCGGTTCTGCCTTAACCTTTGAAATATTTTCTTATTAATGAGTAAGTACAACTTTACAGTGATCTGTACTTTTATCTGACCAAGTGTTTTGAAACCTTTTAACAAGCTTCCCAAATATCAATTTCTGATTAAAGTTCTGTTGATCTCCCATTAATTTTGAAATGCTACAGAGGGCCCCTGAAACATCCTAAAGAGAGATTTTAAAGTAGTAAGTTTCATGTGGTATGTTAAATAACATGGGAAGTATTGTCAAATGAATAATAAATTTTTCTAGGTTATATTGTATGAGAAAATATTATTAATATAGATATTTTAGAAATGATATGGACTCCCTAGAATTCTGGTGTATCTGAAATGTTACCAGTCATAATTCTGGTTATTGTGACCAGGTTTCTTTATCGATTACAGGGTAATGGCATTTATCCATGCTTTTAAATCTTTTGTCATTTATAGACAGTTAATTGTTTTATTCTGATGATTTTGCAAAATGCTTTCTCTTCAAGGTGATTTACTGGTTTCTAACAAATTTCAAACTATAGCACTGAACTAAACTGGGTAAGACATTTTAAAGTTCTAAAGAAAAGTCTGATTTAATAAAACTGTTAACAAAAGGAATAGTTACATGGGACTGAGTAAACTGATGAATATGGTTATAATTTTTGATTTTGCCTGAAATACTACTGGCTTTTAACCTGTTTCCCAGACATAAAGAAATTCTTCTCCTTAAGCTAGTTATGATTCACAGCAAGTTGATGAATTATACCTATGTAAGCAGACTTGGAACAGTTATCTTTTCTCTCTATCTGATCCCTCCAGAGACTGGAAATTCTTAGGTCCCCAGTGGATCTATCAGATAAATTAGGAAGATCATCTCCTAATAGATATAGAAATCTCAAGGTATTTTAAGGACCTTAAAGAGAAAACAACTTACCTAAATCTGTAAGTCTAATCTATGACAAGCCCTTGACATGGCTTTCCTGGCCTTGGGAAACCTAATTAACATTCTAGCCTGAGACTCCTTATTGAAAGTTCTAACACAGCCAATTTAAAAGAGCCTATATGATCAAATAATCAGACTTGTAAACAAATTAATCTTTATTTGAATATATTTGATAAAAATGAAGGTAACTTTAGAGAAAAGAAGATTATATGTTAGTGGACATCAAATTCTAGTTTTGTTAACTGAGGTCTATATTTACTAAGACACTTTCCAGATCATTCCCTGCTGTTATGATACATTGCTGCAAAGTTTAATTGAATTGTTAAAAGGATACTCCAGGTTTCTTTCTGAAGCTCAGTAATCTATCCTTGGGTAAATATCAGATGTCCCATGACCTGCAACCAGGGGATTATACATACTGAAACAGGCATGACTTAGAAAACTGTCTCAAACCTGAATGGAAGGACCCTTTATCAGGTACTCTTAACTAGACCATGCACAGTGAAAGCTAAAGGAAATTGAGTTTTGGGTTAATTTCCAGTCCAAAAGAGCCCCTGCAGTGGACTGGCCTGTAAAGTACTGGTCACCTTCAAACAATACTCAAGTGGAAAAAAAGCTACTAGTCTAGGATGAGAGGAAGACATCTGAGGTAGACAGCTGACCCAAGACACCGGGCCAGGCCGGTATACCAATTACCTTGATAATTGCTCACATCTTTGATTATGAACTAATCCAATTGTTAGGTTTATGGTAAATTACCTACGTCTAGTACTTCTGTATTACCTTGATGTGTTTCCCTACTCCAAGGCTCTAACTAGATAGCCCTCAGAAAAGTTTATTCTAAAAAGAAATGATAGTTCTGTTTAGGCCACTATTGATATTACAAGCTGGGAGACCTCATGTGGCCAATTAATACCTGCTCTGAGCCTGATGGTAAATATGAATTTTCTTATAAGATCACTCAAGCTCAATCAGAAACACAAGCAAAATTTTAACCCCAAAATATAACTTTTCAACTATTAAATCTTTACTCGTGACTTTATTAACGTTACTAGCTGTATTACTGATATCCTGTCTATTTTATAAGATTGTTGTCTCTTACATTTCCCAATATGTAACTAGGCCTACAACAAGATTGATGATGGCTAAACATATTGAAGAAATGTATAAAATTATAACCCTGCATAAAATAATTGTAATAGTGTGATTCTAGCTATGGGAATGAGCAAAGAGGGGTAAACATTTCCTGGATCATAATAGATTAGTAAGACAGGTGATTCAGAGAAATTTTAGTATTAACGGGGCCTGATGAAAAACCTAACACCTTGAGTGGCATGTCAACAGATTCTTCACCTTAACTAGGAATGAGACTTCCTAGCACCGTGGGACAAAATTGGGCATGAAATGTCTTCCAACATATTGGTCAAATTTAGGACTAAGGGGGAGCACTGTGAGGGAAAATACTGCAATGTAAATTAAAATATTGTAACCATATCAGTAAGCAAAGAATGCTGAAACCAAGTCATGAGCAGCTGCCACCACCCCCCAGCAAGGACAGGCCTACAGCCCAGCCTCTGCAACCACTCACAATGGTGCCCTCTCAGTGGACTTAGAATAAGAAAGGACAGGATACTGGCCCTAGTTAGCTAGATGCTTGTCAAAGAATGAATTCAGTGAGCCCAAATGTTTGCTTCCTCCCATACATAGAAAAGAACTAAATTCTTTAACTTGAGATTCCTGGCTTTATTTAGATAACAAGCAACTTTTTATTGTTCCAACTACCTTGCCTTTGTTGTAAAGCTCCTTTATGTCTTAGCTCCTCCCCTACAGCTTTGGAGCAGTCACTCAGAGTAATCAGAGATGCCGTCATCCTGGCTCAAGTTCTCCCACCAAATAAAATATAACTCTTAACTTTCAGGCTGCGCATTTATTTCAGTTGACTAAAATACAGAATCTGGTGACTGGCAGGAAATAATGTCACTGGTGGGGGTGTTCCCAACAATGTTGTATCTGTAAAACTCTGTAATTATACAAACTTGTTCTTCACATTGTCAACATCTTATATTAAGTTGGAGGATATCAGAGATTCAGCAAAGTGCATTCAGACACTAACGTAAGCAACTTAAAGACAAATAGCATAAGGGGCAAATAGTTCTTGTTTATAAATATGAGAAAAGGTAAGTCTGTGAATGCATTTTTTTTATCTATACCTGTCTACTTGAAGGAACATTAAAGTGTTTACAGTAAGGATGCCAATAAAGTAAGGTGAAAAACTATTGAGAAAATAATATATAAGAGCTCAATATTAAATAGGAAGGGAGAAGTCATATTTGATCTCTGACTAAGTACACATTTCATATTTCCTCCCTCCCAAATAACTAATGAATTAAATTTTCATAATATTTATTACTTATATAGTTAAATGATTTACATTACTTGCTTCAAATGAATACCACTCCTTGGAAAATGGCTGAAATCAGCATTGTAGATGGTGAAGAAGTACTTGCAACATTTAATTAGCATATATTGAATAACTGAGACAGCTTTTTTGTTGTTTCTGTTTTTTAAGGACTTAACGTTATCTTGGTGTTAGCCCATATTTTATAACTTCATGTTGTGTTGGATAATTGGAGGATCAGTTTGTTTTCTGTTTCTCATCATATACGTCTTTAAACTGTAGAGCAGATTATTCTTTTTGCCGTAAGATTGATGAACTGTTTTACATAATTAAAATTAAGGTGAACTCTGTCGGTTTAAATAAGAGTAGGGAGCATAGAAATGGTTAGTTTTTACTAATTTGTAGAGTAGGGGTTACTATCATTGCATTCTATTTTGCATTTTGAGAACTACTAATTATTTACTGTACTGAATACAAGTCTTTTGAGAGAAATTTTGTAGAAAAAGAACACTGTTATCTTATATTAGAAATTTAGTCATCCAGTTGACTCACTATAATCTAATTTGAAAAGATTAGATTAGAAGTTAACTCAGTAAATGTTTCCAAATTTAAAAATACATTTGTCATTGAGAATTTAGCTGAGGAAATAGAAGTAAGTTATGTTTAAGCAATAGTAAATAATCCACATATGATTGGGTTAAAGTAAACAAAAACTAAAAATAATTTAAAAAGTCCTCAGTGTCTTTAACTCAAGAGGGCAAATCTCATGTATGAAAGGAATATTGGTAGGCTTGCCCCTTGGGGGACTTCTGGAAACTGCAGGAAAATGAATTACCTTTGTGGCACTGCATCATTTGTTGAGTTTTTGAATCATTGTCATCTAATCTTTTCTGAATCATATTGAAGTCATCCTTAACTCAGGACCCAGAATTCCTAGTGTTTAAGAGACTTGTGAATTAAGAGTTTAAAGCCGTGTCATCTTGTTTTCTTCATTCATTTATTCATTTATCTGTCAAAATGTTTATTTATAATTTATAGTGGAAAATGTCATTCTAAGTGAAGTAGCCAGAAAGCTAAAGAAGAATACCATATGAGATCTCTTATACATGCAATCTAAGGAAAAAAAAAAAAAAGAAAGAAAAAGGAAAAGACAAATGAACATAAAAACAAAACAGAAACAGACTCATAGACATAGAATGCAAACTTGTGGTTGCCAAGGGTGGGGGTGGAAAGGGATAGACTGGGAGTTCAAAATTTGTAGATACTGACAGGCATATGCATAATAGATAAACAAGATTATACTGTATAGCACAGGGAAATATATACAAGATCTTGTGGTAGCTCACAGCAAAAAAAAAAAAAAAAAACGTGACAATGAATATATATATGTTCATGTATAACTGAAAATTTGTGCTCTACACTGGAATTTGACACAACATTGTAAAATTATTATAACTCAATAAAAAATGTTTAAAAAAAAGTGCCAGTCATGTGTGTGTGAAGTGCTGTGCTAGGTAAGGTGCTTACAGTGACCAAAGAACACAGATCTTGTTGCCTGCAGCACTTCCTAGGAATTTAAGAAATTCTAAGCCTAACTTATCCTGAAATGTGACTTATCTTGCTGTTTCATCTCTGTTAAGGTCTTCAGGTCAAGTTACTCTTGGAGACACTTGTTCTGTAAGTACCAGCTGGATAGTTGCTATTCCTTCTGGGGAATACCAGCTCAATCAGATTGCACTAAACCCAACTGGCACCTTCCTCTATGCAGCTTCTGTAAATGCGGTCAGAATGTGGGATCTTAAAAGGTAGAATTTTAAAGGAAAATGTATTTCTTGTCTACGACAATTGTATTTTTTCATTCATCATTAGTTCATGTGAAATCTAATTTTTGTAACCCCAGATGTTAATATAAACTCTTAGGCTTTTCTGTTGAATACAACACTCCTAAATATCTCTACTGCCCTCATTAGCAAACTCACAATTTTCCTTTCTTTAATCTCCATTGCTGGGGAAAATGTATATGAAGGAAAATAGCCTTTCTTAATATATGTCTAAAAGTTGTATTATTTACTAGGAAGAGACAAAGATTCTCATCCTAACTGCATCAGTACCTTTGAAATAATTATTTTTTGTAACATCAATCATGCATCTTATATCTCAGATTTTTCAGTTTATAAACTTTACAACTTTGCACATAAATCCTCATAGGATTTTGGTCAATATGAAATAATATATGTAAAAGATGAAGTATTAAGAAAATGAAGTGAGTAAAGAGAGAAAAATGATAAATTGAAGTATGAGCTTTTATTCTTCATTTGAGTGTTTGTTTTAGTTCTTTAAATTTTGGCAGCAAGAGAATATTTATTAGTTAACAAATATTTAGTCAAGATCAATTACGGCAGACACTGTACCAAAACTGTGGTAGGTACTGGGGATAAAGACTAAGCCAGACAAACGTGGGGTCCGCCTTCTTAGAACTCATCTCGTAATGGAGGATAAAGGCCACTGAACAAGCAATTACAGGATAGTGAGTTCAGCCTGCAATTCAGGAAATTCAGATAATAATCCAACCTAGAAGGAATTTGTTATTGGTAAATAAAAGGGAAACTTATTTTAGAAATTTTGAGAATAACTAGTTATAACTTGTAATATTTTAATGCATGACTGAGAAAGTATAATAAACCTAATTTATATATAAACAAATGAGAGAGAAAGAGAAAGAAGAAACACAGTCCTGAGTACTGTTTTAAAAATAAAAAGTAGAAAAATAAAAGAGTGCTTGTATAAGAAAATTAGGAAAGAGATGAAGACTTGGTTTATTCTTGAAGATATTAAACTTGTAGTCAGAGCACTGTGGAGGAAGAAACTTAGTTATAACATGAGGCAGAAAAGATCAGCTTTTGAAAATCTTTACACTTTCTTTTCTACTGAAAAGTTAGATCCTTTGAAACCTGCCTGATTTCAGCAACATGATTAAAAGCAGATTCATCTTAACAAAGTAACTAAGAAAAGAGTTGTCAAGAAATGATAATATTCTGAAAGCCAAATAAATCTCTGCATTCCAGCAGCTTGACCTGAGGCAGGACTATGAGACAAAAGTTCACTGTCATCCCCTGATAATTGACATCATGTGTCAATTTCTACCAGTCAGATATGTTTGTGGTCATCTTCATATCTTTAAAATAACTAATGAAATGGACTACCTATTTCCAGGTGTACATGTATACACACGTAGTGCCCATAAGTGTACGTGTATATGTGTATACATGTGTATATAAGATGGGTGTACATATATGTGTATGTGTATGTGTGAAAATATATGTGTGTAATAAAATAATCTTACTTTCTTCATATTGTTATTTTCTAGTTTTATCAGTGACATAGTTGTTTTAATTGAATTTCACATTGGGCCTGATAACATCAGTCATATGTCTATAACATGTGCAGGCATTTAACAGGCTAAAGTGTACCTAGACTTAGGTGGAGCTAAAATTAACATGTAGCAAGCTTTTGGACTTTTGATGCCTTTTTGTTTACTACCTGAATGACATTAGTCACTTTGGAATAACTTGTTTAGGACTTCTGACACTTCCATCATAGTTTGGCCATTTTTTGAATGTTAATTTGAACAGAATTGTATAGAGGTAGAGTTCAATCAGAAGAAAATGAATGAACAGTTTTATCAAAGAATATAGATTATTTTTGTTGAGGCTTAGCCTTAGCATGCTAGGAACTATTTCCAAAGAAAATTATTTTTCTTTTTTTTTTAAAGGTTTCAATCAGGTAAGTTAGTGGGACACCTAGGCCCTTTTATGTGTCTTACTGTAGATCAGATTTCCAATGGATAAGATTGAATCATCATCGGCTCCAAGTATTATTACATCAAAGTGTGTAAAATAGAGTTGTTGAATTATAGCCTTCTATTAAATGATAGGTTTAAAGTATTTGGATACACCTAGGACTCTTTTCTCTTAATCAGTTCTCTTTTTTCTCACTTCTAGCCTTTGCTTTTTTTTCCTGATCTTCCTCACTCATAGTTCCTGATTTTGTTGTCTTATTATTTATACATATATGATCACTTTTCATAGAAGATAGGTTGGGAGGGATTTTAAAGATTTCTTGGCTCAGTCATCCAACTGCTCCTTAAGTCCCATCATCACCATCTTTTATACTGAACATATTATGGTCTTCAGGTTTTATGCAAGTAGCAGGTAAGATGAGGAGAGATGCACAGTTTGATTCTGGAGATGTTAAGTATGAGGATTTCCTTGTGAAGCCCAGTAGGCCATCTGAAAGGCAAGTCCAGGGCTCAAGATAAGTTATAAATGTGTGTTTCAGAGTCAGTGAAATAGAAGCAGGTATTCAAGGAGTTAGAGTAGTTGACATGGCCAAAGGAGCAAGAAGTTGACATGACTCAGCCTTGGGGAATCCTACAAGAACCAACAGAAATAAAAGAGGATACAGTGATAAAGAGAGCTAGGAAGCATGTAAGTGCTCCTTTTTAAGGAACTTTGATTAAGAGATGAGAAATGGGATAGTGACTTGAGAAGAGAATGGTTAAGGGGAGAGGGTCTTGTATTCTATAGACTTGAGCATGCTTAAATGCTTAAGAGGTGGGCTCAGTGGAGAGGGAAAGTGTGAACAGAGAAGGGGTGGCAACTGATGCATCAGACCAAAAAAGAGTCAGATCAAAGGTGTGAGCCTTGGAAAGAAGTAAGTACACTTTAGCAGCTGAAAAGAAGGGATGGGTAAGAGAATGTCTGAGGATAAAAGCAAACTTTTGTAACTGGAAGGAGGGTCCAGAAAGTATTTTTGATCACACTAGCCTTTGCAGGACATCACCAGGTCAACAGCTGAGAGAGATGAGGGCAACTGAGGGGAGTGAAAATTTCTGAATAGCAGCTCTGGGTTATTTGAGATGACCACCAGGATCACAGAGCTACCTAACAGTGTTGAATTAACCATCATATCACTTATTTGAATTGCAACTGGATTGACATACAGTATTTTTATTATTGAACATACCATTTGTGTACTCATACATGAAAAAAGTTGTTGCCTTTAAAAGCCTAATATGTAAGCAAAAGTAATGTGAAAATAAGGCTCAGGTTCATTCTGAGTCATTCATAGCAGGGTTTTTTAGTTAACTTAGTAAAATATCACAACAAAACAAATCATGTCTGGTTTATATACATCTCATATTTTTCTATGAATGAACACATATAGGTACTTATTTGTAATTTAAATAGGATGACTGCTTTCTTTCTGCTTTTATTTAGATGTTTGATGTAACTGAAGGGATTCTTGGAACTGTGAGTCCCATCCACAATTTCGAGCCCCCTCATTATGATAGCATTGAAGTGCTAACCATACAAGGGGATAAACTATTTAGTGGGTCCAGAGACAATAGAATCAAGAAATGGGATCTGGCTCAAAAAGACCTTCTACGGGTAATACATGGGATATATTGGGTTCTTCAAAGCTACCAGTATTCTCTATAAGAACCTGAAGAGCCTCTAAGTAGAATTTCATCATTTAAGGATGATTATCAGCCAGGGCTTCCTCTTCAAGAGTGTTTCATTGTCATGCACCAGAGTTATTAATTATGAAAAGGGTGACATTCAGCATTTAATGATAACCTCTTAGATAAGAGGTGAATAGTCCTTGATAAGAATTGGAAAATCTGGGATTGCCCTATGCATTTGCTTACTATTTAAAATCAGTCTCAGAGTAAAGCAGTTACAGTTTCTCATTTTGTTTTGTTTTTGCTTTATATATGCACATTCCAAAGAATACTAAGCGCAGCTGAAGTCAGAGCAGTGTAAATGATGCCTCCTCTGCAGGAGCATGTTCATAACTCCAAGAGTGGTGCTTCTCTCATTTCCTGTAGAATAATGGTTGGGTTGAAGTGCTTTGTCAGTACAATCAAATATTGGTGGCTTTCCCTAATTCCCAGAGGAAGAAATTAATTGACAGATGAAATTGTTCTTGAGTTCAAGCATTTCCTTCTATCTGTCTGGGTGCATTTGTTCTGCTGTTGCTGTCACTTTCCTGCTGACAACCAGATGAAAAGCAAATAAACAAGTAGCATGAGTGTCAATAGAAAAAACCTGGCAACAGATACATACATTGCATTCTAACACTTTTCTTTTATAGATATACATTCTTGGATGCAACGTTTATATTATGCATAGAAATATATTTATGCATAAAATGTGGTCATAATGTCTGAGCTTATAATTGTCTACTCATTTTGAAATGTACAGGTTAGCTCCAGCCTTCAACAGAAAGCTTTAGGCTTCTATGTTCTTGTTCAAAATTTAAGGCAGTGATTTTGAGATAATCCTTAGAGACTACATACCAGGTTATAGTTTTCAAACTTGCATGAAATACACATTAGGGAAAGGTGAGATATTAACTCCTCTGTAGAGGAAGTGGTATTTGAAAAATCCTGTGTACTTTCCAGGTCTTTTAGATTCTATATATTTTTAATATTCTAGCCCTTTAATACTGATAACACTGATGCTAACTAGTGATGCAAATTGAAGAACAAATTATAGATTTATTTCTTTAAGTCACTAAGAGTGATTGCATACAAAATTATTTTTATAGTTTCCAGGCCAATTCAGTGTTTCAAATATTGAATTTTGTCAGTAAAAATTTTGTAACTTGTTTTCATATGAAACCAGTTCAGAAGGCTCCTCTTATGCTGATAATTTTTCTTTTTTTCTCTCAGCAAGTTCCAAACATACACAAGGATTGGGTCTGTGCCCTGGGAATGGTGCCAGGCCACCCAGTTTTGCTCAGTGGCTGCAGAGGGGGCAGTTTGAAACTCTGGAACATGGATAACTTTGTGCCAGTCAGAGAGATGAAAGGTCATGATAGCCCCATCAAAGCCATAGGTGTTAATTCTACCCACATTTTTACTGCAGCTGAGTAAGTTTTTCCTGTGTGGTCATTCTCTACATTGGTTGCTTGTGTTCAGATTTAATAAATGCTCTAAGTTGTCAGTATCTGGGAATGTAGGACATGTGAAATCCTTCTTTTATTACATTTACTCTAATGGCTGTTCATACTGTCTTATTTCTATTTTCTGAAGTCCACTGTGGGCACAGAGTTCGGGCTCCCCAGTTTACATGATAATAGTGTTAGTCCTGTGTCAGTTCTCTGCCTATACTGGGAAGTCTCCTGCCAGATGCTCCCCTGGTGATTTCAATTTTTTTAATCATTCATAGGTGACTAATTTTTAAGTTTTTTTTTTTTCCCAGAAAGGTAACAAACTTACCATTCTTCATATTTAGAATAAATTATTAAAAAAAAAAAAAAACCTCTTTTTACCTCTCCCACTTTTAAAACACATGGTGTTAAAATTTGCTTCCTCACTCTTAGGATGGCTGGATTGATTAGTTTATTTGCTCATTCCTGATGACTTTCCTGTGTGCCAGGCACTGTCCTAGAATTTTGGGAATAGTGAAGTGAACAAAATATAAACAAACCCCAGTTTTATTCTAAGGAGATGAAAAGAAAATAAGTAAAATGTGTCAGATGGTGATAGGTGCTATGGAGAAAAATAAAGCAAGGAGGAGAGTATTTGGGGGGGCGGGGGGAATTACACAGTAAGAGTGGTCAGTGAAGGCCTCACTGAGAAAGTGACACAAGAATGTGCTTGAAGGAGGTGTAGAGATGTGACCATAAAAATGACATCATATGTACATAAGTACTTTGGAAAGGAAAGCATATGTACTATAATGTGAGGTGTTTATCTCCTTCAAATAAAATGTCATTTCTCCTGAATATCAATCTTGAAAATCTCCCTGTCATTTGTGAACCAATTATGTTACTTAATTAACTTGAGAACCTTCTTGATTCTTTTATCCTAAGTGCATGATAACCCTAATTTTATTTTGAAGCCTCTGTCATATTTTTGTGGTGTCTCTTATTTGTGATGTTTTCAACAAGTCCCTCTTTTCATTTAGATTTGCTTTCTCTCATCTTTAAAGAACATCAGAGCAAATTTATTTTGTGTTTTTCTAAGGTGCTTACTTTTGGTGCTTCATTGATGCAATTTCCAAGATACATTACTTTCTTAAGAGTCACCACTTTTTTTATCTTGTTGTGTCCTTGACAATTTACTGGAAATAACTTAATATCCCTCAAAGTTGTAGGACACTCAAGATAAGACTATAAAAGAATTGTGCATCACTGAAGTCTGTCCAGTGGGGTGTGAGGATGCTGTAGTACCTCTCTTCTATGATCCAGTTTTATTTTTGAAGAACTGAAATTTCCCTCAGTTTACTCCTGGTGCATCAGATGCAGACACACTTACCACATAACTTCAAATCAGGAAAATAGACAACAAAATCAGAAGAGCTATTTTCAAATTAGTTCTACATATTTGTTATTTAACAAACATGTGTTTAGGGCTTAGTATCTGCCAGGCATTATTTTAAGTACTTTCAGGCATTAACTCATTTTGTCTTCATAAGAACTCTAGAAGGTGAGCATTATTATCATCCCTATTTTACAGGAGGGAAAACTGAAGCACTATATAATTCAAAGTCTTTGTGTAAGTAATCCCATCATATCTGATTTCTGGATCTCTTGTCATTGATTTTTCTTATGATTATGGGTCTCATTTTTCCTCCTTTTTTCTGTCAAGTAATATTTTATTGAATGTTGAACATTACAGTGTTGTGTTTGAGTATCTGGATTTTATTATATTTCTTTAAAGAGTGTTGGGCTTTTTTTGTTGTTAAGTTGCTTGCGGCTCAGCTTCATCTTTCTGAGACTTGTATCGAGCTCTTCTTGGATTTCTACTGACTGTCTTGGATGTTTGATGATACTCTCTACTTTACTGCTCAGAACCTGAGCATCTCACAGCCCTCAGTCAACCCCGGGAGTTGTTTGACTTATACTTACTAGTAATTGGTTTTTGGTCTGGCCTTATAGTCTTCACTCATGTGCAGCTTTGCCTTCTGTCAAAGACATTAGAGGCCCTCTGTGTGTATTTACAAAATTTTTTTTCCTGTAGCTCCATAGTTGTTTCTGCATGCTCTCTCCTCTTCTCTATTTGGTCTTACAAATCCCAATGACTTCATACTTCCCAGATGTTTCTCACTATCTCTTCAACTCCCATTCTGTGATTTTTCTGTTTGGTTCCCCCCCCACCTCCACTGTAGTCTGGAAAGGACTTCCAGGACAAGAACCAAGCCCATCGCAGAGCTTACCTTCTCTGTTTCCCTTTTCTCAGGGATCCCAAGCTTGAACTACCCATTGCCCAGTGTCTGAAAATAGTTGTTTCATAGATTTTGTCAAGTTTTCACCTTGTTTACAACAGGAGAGAGAAACTAGCACAAGTTTTTCTGTTACGACTAGTAGTGGTGATCATCTTACATTTCATACGCCAAAAATTGAACTCCCAACCTTCCTGAGGCTCACTCTGTAGCCTTCTCCATCTCAGTCAATGGCTTCTCTGTCTTCTCTGTTGCTCAGATCAGAAACTTTCATTCCTCCTTTTCTTTCACACTCCGTATCCAAACCATCAGCAAATTCTGTTGGTGTTGTACCTGTAAATTACATATAGAATCTGACCAGTTCTCACCATGTCTTTTGCTGCCTCACTGAACCTAGTCACCATCAGCTCCTGGATGACTACAGCAGCCTCCAAAACAAGGTCCCTTGTCCATGTGTGGTCTATTCTCAGCACAGAGGCCAGAGTAATTTTTTTTAAAACACAAGTCAGATCAGGTTTCTTCTCTGCTGAAAAGCTTGCAGTCATTGCCCACTTCCTGTAGAGACAAGCCCATACTGGACCTGACCCTCTGAGCATATGTTCTCTCTCATGTCACCTTCTAGTGCCTTCTGCTGGGATCCTTCTCTGACAACACCAATCTCCTCTCTGTTGGTCTTTGAACAGAGCAGGGTCACTCCAGCCTTAGGGCATTTGCCTTGGCTGATCTCTTTGACTGGAATGCTTTGCTTTCAGATCTTCTTCTAAGTTCTTTCTTCCTCAAAAAGAATAATCTTGCCACTTTATTTAAAATTGTGATCTCTTCTATGACCTGATACTCCTGCTCCCCTTTGCCATGCTCTTTTATTTTTCAATAATATTTATTACTTTCTAATAAACTTTATAATCTAATTATTTATTGTGGTTTATTGTCCATCTCCTTTTGCTAGAATGTATGATCTATAAAGGCAGAAAATTCTTTTTTAAATTTATTTGTTTATTTTATGTTTATCCCAGGCACCTAAAATAGTGCCTAGAGCACAGCAACTTCTCAATGAAAATGTGTTGAGTAGATGGTTGAATGGGATAAATGAAATGGACAAATGGGTGGATGAATGAGCATAGCCCCTTACTGTTTTCAACATACATGTGCTGTGTGGGTTGTTGAGATTATTATTTTCCCGAGTTTTACTGAGATATAATTAACATATAGCACTGTATAAGTTTAAGGTGTACAACATAATGATTTGACTTACATGTATAATGAAATTATTACCATAATAAATTTAGTTAACATCCATCATCTCATGTAGATACAAATAAAGGTAAAAAAAAGTGTGTTTTTTATTCCTGTGATGAGAACTCTTACAGGAGAGAAGATTATTGATTAAGAACTAGAAACCTTAGATTCTAGGCTCGGATCTGTGCTCCACTGTGCTACATTGGACAAGTCACTAAACTTCTTTTATCCTTGAAATGGACCGCATATCATTTGAAATGCTTTTTAACATAAAATTACATGGCAACTCTTTCTTTTTGGCTTTGGATTTATTAGGAAATTAGAGAAAAGCAACACTGCCTTTTTAGAGCCACAAGAGACATGGTAGAAAAATGTGACTGTCTAATGACTGGTCCCCAGTACCCACATGTTGGGTGAACAAAAATAAGTAAGCCTTTGATAATAGGAGCTATTTTAAATTTAATTATTATGGGTAACTGTTTGATATACTTCTAGGACAATGTATATTTTTACTTACATATATTAAAGACCTTTTCAGAAAATGTTTCCATGATAAGTAATTCTGAGAATTTATTTCTTTATCTTTCCATTTTTTTACATGTTCATTTTTAATTTATTATTTTGTAGTGATCAAACTGTGAGAATTTTGAAGGCTTGAAATTTGCAAGATGGTCAAATGTCTGACACAGAAGACCTGGGGGAAGATATTGCCAGTAATTAAACATGAATGAAGATAGTCATAAACTGAATACTGTGATAATACTCTGTGTTCTTTATGGAAAATGTTGTCCAGCATTTACTATGCAAATTTGTGAATGGGATTAACTGGGAAATATATCTGAGTCCAAATGTTGAATATAAATATTATTCTAATAAAATTGTGTACTATCCTGTGTGCTTAATTTTAATATCTATCAAAGTGTGTGTATCTTATAATTGATATAATGCTTGATTTACACTTTTTTTAATCATGGCTGGATTTTTGTGCTTAGCTATTAAAAAATACCTTCAAGTTATTTGAAATACAAGATGTCTGCTTTTGTGACAGTCAGAAAATACACCTGGAATACAATGTAAGTCACTGTTAACTTATTCATATAGTCTGTTCAGCTGATCTGCATATTTAAACATGTCGAGAATGGTAGTCAAACTGTGATCTTCTTGTCTGGTGTTTATATCAGTCTACAGAGGGTTCCCAAATTTGAAAGGTCTTTTAATGAAATGGAATAGATGTGAGAATATTATTGATGATTTTTCATAAAATAGAGTTGACCTTAATCTACTAATAAAGAATGTTAAACAGTTTGTGTTAAATGTTCATGTTTACTTGTATTGACCAAAGTTTTGCAGCTGAGCTCTACTCCATGCTCAGGACTAAAATGCTGTTAAATTGTTTTATTAGTGCTATGCATATACTCTGTGATGGGAAACTTTTTTGATGTCCTAACAGAAATATATTTTGATCTATTTTCCTATGGTGTTGTTCCTATTATCACCTTTTAATTTCACTTTTATTTAGTAGGAGTGTTTCTTTCCCTTTTTATCTAATTTTTATATGCTGCTAAATATATTTTAAGTATACTGTATTTGCAAACCTTGGTAGCCATGATGAGAACTTTATCATCTGTAGTAGGAAAAGCTATTTAAATAGGTAGATTGTAAAGAGAGAATATCATGTTATAACTATGCATTTTTAAATTCTGTAGATTGAATTTTGGAAAAGAATGTATAATTTAACTGCCTGCTCAGAATTAATTTGTAAATTCTGCTAGTTTAATTTTTATGTGGATTGTATGACACTTCAAAATATTGTCTTGTGATTTTTTTTCCCTGAAAATACCTGGATGTAGTTAGTGAAGCGGCAAGAGCGGCAGCACGGGCACCAGAGGCGGGGAAGGGAGGAGAAGGAGGAGAAGGACCCTGAGCGGCAGCAGTGAGAAGAAGGGAGGCGGCGGCGGCCAAGCGGGATGAGGAGAAGACCGGGAGGCAGTCACGCTCCACCGGGCTGAGCCAGACACGTCTTCTTACACACTTTTGCCACTGCCTGGGCTTGAGAGTGAGCGTGGTGTCAGTGGAGAGAGATGACCTGGGAGTGTATTATTTCAGAATCTTTTGTTAGTTGTGTGTATCCAGAGTGGAGATACAAAATTCATAATTTAGTACAGATTGTGGATGAAAATATTTGAAAAAAAACCTGAGCTAAAGGGTCACACTCAGAGAATGTCATCAATATATCACTGTCTACCTGAGGTGGGGTTCCACGGGAGAGTCCACTGTGGTCAGCTCTGGGTGCAGGGGTATTTTAGCATCTTGTCTATGTCCCAGATAATGGAAAGTAGAACACTGATGATATCCAGTAGGGAGATAGTAAAGTACCAGAACCTTCAAATAGAGAACTGAGGTTTCATATTGCCTTTGAACCCTAATAAACTGATCCAAATACAGTGTTTTTTCTCAAGTTTTGGCTACATATTCAGAGAGATATGAGCCGTATACTTTATGATTATCTAAAAATAAGGCAGGATTTCATAGGATTTGCAACTGGGTTAAGACAAATCTTTTAGGGATTTTTAAAATGGTGTCTAGCTTACTTATGCATTCATGAAAAAATGATAAGCAAATGTATACAGACTTTTACATTATATTTTTTCTAGAACATGTACTTGGAATAATAAGCAATTATATTCTTTTCTCAATACCATGTACTATTTATAGGTAGAGCTCTGAGAATTTATAAAATCCCAACAGATAATCGTTTTGTATGACATTTGGAGTTGTAGCATGTGGATGATTTCATAGAAGAAAAAAACCTTCCAGAAACCTTTCCTGAAATTGTGTGAGTGATGGAATAGAGAAAATAAGCATAAGTATAGGGAAAAAAGTTAAAATATAGCTCTTAAAATATATTTAGGAAAAATGAAGTTTAATCATATAAAAGCTTCTGGAAGTGTGTGTGTGTAATATATAATGGTGTTAAGGAAGCACATATGTGAGTGGTAGGATTACATGTACTTTTATAAAATGTGGTTTAGTAGTGGTTAAGAGCATAGATTCTAAAATAAGACTGATCTGGGTCCAAGTGTTGTCCTCTGGAAACCTGGTTAACTTTTGTGACTCTGAGCTAAGTTATACAACTCCTGGAGGTACTGTTTTCACTGTATTTAATATGAGTGGCTCTTGATAGAATAGTGTGATATGACAGTCATGATATAAGTCATGATGTACCTAACACATAAGAATGTTATGACGATTATATAAGAAATGAGTATAAAGTACCAGGCTTGATGCTCAGTAATTACTCATAAATGATTGTATTATTTATTTTTGCCTATTTTTCTTGCAGATCTTATAAAAAATCTCAAACATTATTTTTGTAACAAGAATAAAAACAAAATAGACCTATAAAAATATTGGGCATGGAAGAGTTTACTTTTATAATATATACTGTAGGGTAGGGAGACATTTCTATTAGGAACAGTAAAAATTTTCCCATTTTTCCTACACTGATTTTTCCATTATTTCATCAGAAAATGCAAGTGAGAGTAAGGTTGATTGGGCCTATAAGCACTATCTGTATGAAGTTTATGTTGAAGGTAAAAAGCAGTACATTGCTTATTTGTAATCATATAGTATGGAGTAGATCTATGTAAATTAAAGATTAAATTGTGAAATATTTATTCCAGTCATATCTTCTCTGTTATACTGAGATCATAATTAATTATAGCCATAATTATTGCATCACATTTGAAAAACTTAATTCCAGCCATAACTAACCCTTTGTATTTGAAAAGAAATGACATTTTAGAAGATGGTGAATTAAGGAGAGCTATATATTCTTTGATGCCCCTCCCACTGAGAAGTGAAGGTTTCTTCCCTACCTTGAAACTGGGCTAAATTTTGTGGCTTGCTTGACCAAGAGAATGTAGGAGAAATAAATTTCTGGGACTTCCAAGGCTATGGCATAAAGGGCCCTGCAGTTTCTGCCCAAGCCTGTTAGAATACTCACTTTGGGGAAATTGGCTGCTGCGTAAGAAATCTGACTACCTTGGCACCACTGTACCTTGATGAAACCCGTGGTAACCATATGGAAAGGCTGTTTGTAGAAAGAAGGGAAGATGTCTAGGTAGCCCAGCTATGTCAGCCATCCTTAGGTGTCAGACATAGCAAATAAGCCACCTTAATAGACATATTAGCTCCAGGAGATATGACATGGAGAGGAATTGAATAATCTACAGACAGAACGAAATCTAGGTGTATAGCTCCAGTAGAAGAATTCCAGCTATCTCCAGCCAGTCAAGCCATCCAAGGTGAGGCCCTATACATCTTAAGGAAATGCACCCCCCATTGTATTCTGCCCAATTACTGACCCACGAATGATGATTACAATGAAAGGTATTGGTTTATGCCTGTAAGTTTTAGGGAGGTTTGATATGCAGAAATAGATAACCAGAATAGAGCCCCTATTTATAAATCAGAGGCACTTCAGGTAGATTTACTACTAATCTATGTAACTGTCATTTTTTTCCCATTAATCACACACTCCTAAACCAATCATTTACTAAAACTGAGCTGAGTGTATAGTCACAAGAACTTGCTACATGAATGATCACAACATAAGAAGCAAACTAATGAAAAGATCCAACATATTTTTTTCCAAATTGTCAATCCTTGCCATGTATTCTTACCCAGAGCAAACTCTTGAGATATCCTTCCATCTGGAGGCAGTTTTGCATCAAAACCCCAAGCTGGGAACATTCTATCACTGTCATAATCTTGAATGATTTCTCCCACTGCTGTCAGTGTCATACCATAAGCACTCAGTTGATAAGGATTCATGTAGTGGAGGGAAGTGGACTGGGCAGGTTGCCTGATGACAGAAAAAAATATTTCAAATATAAGTGATCAGGCTAAACACATATTTTTTGGACATTTTCTTGATATCTATTTCAGATTGAAATACTAAAAATTATGTTTTCTGCCTACATTCATAGTATGTTGAATAGTATCTTTTGGATAGAGATTGACATAGTGATATTTTACATTAGACCAGACATGTAGAAATTTTCTCAAATATATGCTAAGCATATGCAGATTTTTTTTCAAGAATAATTTCTCATTGTCAATGCCATAGGCTATTCTTGAGTTTCAGTCTCAGAAGATGGATAAGAGTACTTTTGTTAATCTTATTTTATTGTAACCTTTACTTTTTAAAAGTTGGGTGATTTTAGCTTTAATCTTTATGCCTATAGTCAGGGGCCCCAACTGATTTAATGGGCTTCAATAATTCTGAAGCCTTCTTAAAGTTGTATCACAAATAGAAATTGATTATTTCATCAATATCCTAATTTAATCACTTTAAAAGAGGAGAGCATAATGATTTTGAAATCCATACTAATTAATTACCAAGATCTGAAAAAAATTATTCAGTTTCTTACTAGACCTTAAGCTAGAAGCCCACCTCTAAGTCTTGCCATTTCCAGGACAACAAATATAAAAGCCTGTAATAAATCCTACCACAGTGTTTACTGGGAAGATAAAATAAGATTATCTATGAGGAAATTATTAAAAATTATAAAGCACCATAGAAATATAAGGTTTAACTACTACTGCTATGATTGCCTAGGTCATCCGCAAGGTTCTGAATTTTCAGTATGCTGTGTTGTGGGATATTGCATTTGAATAAAGATAAATTTAAGAGATGAAGTAATACACATGCTAGCACTTAAACACACTGAGATTCACTTGCCCTAATTACCAGCACAAAGGCAGCCTGAAATTGCACTTAGTTTCTTACATGAAAATGGAAATTAAATGGGACTTGTAACAGCTGATAAAACCTCAGTTCTACATTAAAATATTGCCTGAAGAAGGAAAGCCTCAAGGTATAGTTCTTTTTTGATAGGGAAAATAATAATAATAAGGCCTTGAGATCCAAAGAGAAACCAAATGAAGGAAAGATCTCCCTTTGGTTTATAATGCATACAATTGTACCCAGAACAATTTTGGTTTAAAAATAACTCATTGTGTAAATGCAGTTATATTTCCAAATGGTTACCAGCATTCACAGGCTGTTTCCACATGACAAAATTGCTAAAATGACTGTCTCCTGACCAAGATGGGTCTTAATGTTCCCCTTCAGCTGGACTAGTCTTTAGAAAGTTTTCTCCTGACTATAGGCCCCTGACCTCTTATTTCTTAGAGCATATACTTCAGAAAACTTGGAATCACACATTCTTTCTCTGCTCCTCTGAGATGCAAATCTTCTATAATCCTGGAATGTCTTTCTTAGGGCCCTGGGAGCTACCCCTTTGAAATATAATCATCAAGAAAGATAGCAAGTAGTCTCTGTGGGAGAGTAGGAGTCTAACTACAACAACTGGGAATTAGTAAACACAGTGAGCACACAGGGCAGCTCCCCTGCCAGCATCCCTCAGTACTTTCCCAATAGTTCACCACAGCACTTAAAAACCCTCTCATCTTTTGTTTTGGAAGAGCTGAATTCAGTTTCCCTCTTCTATTGCAATAGTGTCAATCTCTATTGCAAAAGTCCTGAGTAAAATCTTCCTTAGCTGTTAAACTTATCTGGTGCAATTTTCCTTTGACACTCTTTCTAAGGTAGGGATATTGCTTCTTGGTCAAAAGCCCATTGGAGACAGAGCTAAACAATTCCACTACTTGGCTAAATGGTTATTTGACCTAACTCTCAAATATAAGAATTGTTACCCAATGGTGGCAATATGCAACTAATCCTATTTCTCTAAGAAAACCACAATTTACAAAGTTAAAATATAAATTCCACTAATACCACAGTGTATGTAAACACCTTAGCCTATCAAGTATAGCAGAGCTCAATACTACCTGTTCAAAGATGTTCTCTTTCCAGCATCTTCATCCAGCCCAAACCCTTCACTATTCCATTAGTAATATCTTCCTTTCCACCCCTACCTCTCAGTTTGCCATTCTATCCTGAAATTCACTTTATCCTCCTCCAGCTTGGCCCTCACATGCATTAGACAATCTTCCTTATATATTCCAGCTCTTGTTAATTGTCTTTCCTCTCCTACTTTTATGTTCTTGTGTTCTGTGCCACAAAATTTGGCAGTCCTTTGAATCTGGGACATGTTTGTACCACATCTGTATCAGGAGCAATGCATATGAAAAGTGAACTTGTAGTAGGTTGATAATATTGGGTTGTCAGCTAATAACAATAATAATTATGAAAGCATGAACTTACTTCATATCTAACTTAATCTCTTTTTAATAAACCTGTGACATGGGTACTTTTATCACACCCATTTTTTTCAGATTAAATAACTTTCAGATTAAATAACTTGCCCAAATCACACAGTAATAATAGGTCAAACTAGAATATGAATCTTGGCAGATTTCATAGGACTTACTCTTAGCTATAACTCTTTTCTTAAGGATTTTGTAATATTTTAAATCTTGAATACTATCAAACATATCTGATTTTGTTTTAGAGGTACACTATGCCTTAATAAAAAAATCACACTTGAATAGGCTCATTTTTTAAAGTTTTATTGATGTATAATTCATATAATTTACAATTAATCTATTTAAAATATATAGTTCAATGATTTTAAGTATATTTACAGATATGTACAATGATCAATACAGTCAATTTTAGAAGATTTTTATCATCTCAAAAAGTGTATCTATTTACTATCATTCCCTATCACTCCATCCAGCCCAGTATTAAACAATGACTAATCTACTTTTTGTCTCTATTAATTTGCCTATTTTGGACATTTCCTGTACATTAGAATCACATAATATGTGATGTACTGTGACTGTCTTTCACTTAGCACAGTGCTCTCAAGATTCATCTGTGTTGTAACATGTCAAACTTCATATTTCATTCCTGTTTATTGCTGTATAGTATTCCTTTGTATGAATATATCACATTTTTAAATACATTTAATAATTGAAGGACATTTGGAGTGTTTCCAAATTTTGGCAATTATGCTGCTATAAACATTCATGTACAAATTTTTGTGTGGACATATGTTTTTATCTCTTTTGCATATGTATCTAGTGGAATTGTTGGGTCGTATGGTAACTCTATGTTTAACAACTTTAAGAACTGCCAAAGAGTTTTCCAAAGTGGCTGCATCATTTTACATTCTCAGCAGCAGTATATGAAGGTTCCAATTTCTCCATAAGCTTGCCAACACTTGTGACCTCACTTTTGGATTATAGTCATCCTAGTAGGTGTGGAATAGTATATTATTATGGTTTTGATTTGTGTTTCCTGATATATAAGTATGCAAAGTACCTTTTCCTGTGCTTATTGGTCATTTGTATATCTTCTTTGAATAAATAGAATATCATTTTAATTGGGTTATTTGTCTTTTTTGAGTTATAATATTTCTTTATACATTCTAGATACAAGTCTCCTATAAAATAATTGGTTTGCTAATATTTTATCCCATTCTGGGGTTTGTCTTTTCATTTTATTAATTGTGTTCTGTGGAGCATAAAAAGTTTGAATTTTGATGGAGTTCAATTTACTTATTATTTGCTTTTGTTGCTTGTATGTTTGGTGTCATATCTAAGAATAAACTGTCAAATCCATGGTTATGAAGGTATAGCCCTATGTTTTCTTCTAATATTTCTATAATTTTAAACCTTACAGTTAGATTTTTTATGTATTTTATATTAATTTTGTATATGATGTTAGCTAAGGATCTAACCTCATTTTTTTTGCATGTGGCTATCCAGTTGTCCCAGTTCCATTTTTGAATAGACTCTCCTCCAACTGAATTGTCTTGGCGTTCTTCTCAAAATCAGTTAAACTTAGATGCATGGGTTTATTTCTGTAATCTCATTTCCATTTCATTGATCTATCTCTCTATCTTTATGCCAGCCCCACACTGTCTTGAATACTAGTAGTAAGTTCAGAGAATGAGGAGTACGAATCTTCCTACTTTGTTCTTTTTTTCAAATCTGCTTTGGTTCTTTTGTGTCCTTTTAAATTCCAGACACATTTTTGGGTCAGTTATTCATTTCTTCAAAAAAAGCCTTTCAGATTTTGATAGAGATTAAAGTGAATATGTCAATCTCTTTGGAAAATATTGCCATCTTAACAATGTTGAATTTTCTCAACATGTTTTCCACTTATTTAAATTTTTAATTTCTTTCAAAATTTTTTTCAGAATATAATTTTAGGGTATATGTTTTTCACTCACTTTGTTAAGTTTATTCCTAAGTACTATATTCCTTTTGATAATATTGTATGGAATTGTTTTCCTAATTTCACTTTCAGATTGTTCATTGGAAGTATATAGAAAAAGAATTAGTTTTTATATTTTAATCTTCTATCTCTCAATCTTGCTGAACTCATTTATTAGTTCTAATTGGTTTTTAGTGGATTCCTTTGGATCTTCTATACATAAGACTATGTCATCTGTAAATAAAAATAACTTACCTCTTCCTTTCCAATCTGAATGTCTTTTATTTATTTTTTCTTGCCTGATTGCCCTAGCCTCCAGTACAATGTAAAATAGGAGTGGCTAGAGCAGTCATCCTTGTTCTAGTCCTCACCTTAAAGGGAAAGCATCCAGCTTTTCATCTTTAAGTATGATGTTGGCTATAGGTTTTCCATATTTTCTCTTCATAAGGTTAGTAAGTCAATTTCTATTCCTAGTTTAAGTGTTTTTATTATAAAAGTATGTTAGACTTTGTCAAATTATTTTTCTATATCAGTTGAGATGGCCATGCGATTTTTACATTTTATTCTATTGATATTGGTGTATTACATTATTTGATTTTTGAATATTAAGCCAAATTTGCATTCCTGTGATAAATTTTAATTGGCCAGAGTGTATTTCTCTTTATATGTTGCTGAATTCAGTTTGCTAGTATTTTGCTGAGGATTCTTATATAAAGAAAACATATTGATTTTCAGTTTTTCTTATGATGTCTTTGTCTGGTTTTGGATCAAGGTAATACCTCTCAGAATGAGTTGGGAAGTATTCCTTCCACTTATATTTTTTTGGAAGATTCTGTGAAGAATTGGTATTAATTCCTCTTTAACTAGAATTCACCAGTTAAGCTATCTGGGTCTGAGTCCACATACAGTTTGTGGATAGTTTTTTAATTACTAATTCAGTCTCTTATTATAGGTCTACTCAGATTGTCTATTTTCTTAAGTCACTTTTGTTCAGTAGTCTGTGTCTTTCCATCAAATAGATTCTTGCTCTTCTAGTTGTTGTGTTAATGCTCATCAGTAAATACAAGCTAGTATTTTAATGCAGTTGGACGTTAGGTGTTTATGTTTCATATTTTAATGAATAAAATACATCTGTAAAATTCATCAACATGAAGCCACAATGTTAGAGAATAAATTTATTGTGTAGTCAAAGGTAAGCTGAATTAAAGTTTGGTCTCCTCATCTCTATTTCTAACTGTAGTACTAAGAAGTCAAAATGTATCTTAGTAACATGATTTTCTGGATCTGAGTTTTCTTATTTGTATAAGAGGATGATAGTTGGGGTAAGTGATCTCTAAGGTGCCTTCTTACCTAAAAATTCTATTATTTTGTGAAATGTGAGTGAATGAGAAAGAAATGTGAAGTGAAAGGAATATAATTTGAGAGTCATAGTACAATAAATAATTTGAAAAAAAACCTGGATACAAATATAAACTTATGATAAAATTTGAATAATAAGATTCATGCTCATAATATATAATAAATAATTGATTTCAAATAATTTTTCTGCTTGAAACCAAATCACTTCAAAATAAAATTAAAAGTCTACTGTCTTTCTTTTCTTAAAATATTTAATATACAAATTATGAATATTCATTTATGGGTTATTATAAGATAATCCCTCTGAATTAGTTAAATAGAAATTTGTTAACATGAGTCATTCTTAAAAATAAAAAATCAAGTAAAAGAAAAGCAAGTTGCAAAAGGTACATGTACTTGAAATACATTTATATAAATTAATACACAGAGAAGTACTATAAAATGAGGATTATAATTAGACACACTTCAGAATTATAGTTATACATGGAGAAGAAGAGAAGGTAGAAGAAATAGGGCAGGTAGGCAATAAGCTTAATATATCTTAAATTTTTTTTAAATATGTAAAACAAAAATGTCAATATTTCAGTATCAGTAAATTTGAATGGAACTATTTATGCACTTTTGTTGTATTTCTTATAGTCTCGTATATCTGAACTACTTCATAATATTAAAAAAAGAACAATTATGTGAATTTTATATCTAAAACTTCTAAAGTATGTATATTTAGAAACATATCTAAACTCATGAAAATAAATATTTACTTTCTCATGCAACTGCTGATAATTTTTATTATGGGATAGTCATACTACTCACCATTTGATGTTATAAAATCAATAGCCACTGTGAAATTGATTTGCATTCTAAAATATAAGTAAATAAGAATCATTAATAATTGAATAACCTCAAAAAAAGGAGTTTGATTTCCATTTGTGTTCTATTTTTAACATCACTAATTTTTTTTTTTTTGAAAAGGTAAACTTTAAATAACTGCTTTTATAACCAGGTTAAGTCATACAGTTACAAAGTAGTTAGAAATTTTTGAAAGGCTATTGTTAAAAAAAAAAAAAAAAAAAAGCTCATTCTTACATGAATAAAATCTGTTACTTCACTGGGACACTACTGTTCAAAAGGCCCTGGCCAAACAACTCCCAAACAAAACACAACCCCAGATGTGAATGAAGCCATGTGCAGAATATGAGACCTCTAAGAGGACACAAAGTCATGGGCCATTGGCAATGTTCAGAGCAGCCAGCCAGACTCCAAAGAGGGAGCCCAAGTGATTTTTTTCTGGGACACTACTTGAATTATTGTTCAATTAGTCAACAAAATAGATCTTCAAGAGAGAAGAACAATTAATTAACATGAGAAGGAGGTTACTGCATTCTTTGAACTATATGTCATAATTGTTTAGTAAATTCCAACAGTCTTAACAAAAAATAGCCTCCATCATTTGCATGTATCAAGATAACAATCCTCCACCAGGCATTTTATTTTTGCTGGATGACAATATGCTATTGGTAAGCTACAAATGATACTGTTTTATGTTATAATTTTTTTTTCATTCATTATGTTTACAGGCATTCACTGCTCAAGTCAAGGTTAGACTTGTTAAGTGATTAAAGGCAATTTTATTATAGCAGTATGTACTTATTTTATTCTAAAAGAATAAAATCCATAAAGAGAAACAGCTTTTATTTCTGTTTGCAACCTGTAAAATTGAGTTATTTTGCTGATGTAAAATATCAATAACTCACTTTAGGGCCATGCCACTTTCTGAAAATGCCATATAAATGTGTCAAAGCCCTTTATAGATGTCCAGAGCTGAAGCGGCAAGCAACTGACTGCTCATGGACAACAGGTGCTTTCTCCGGGCCAGAGCTGACTGTTGGGGAGTGGTCCTGGAGCAAGACAGCACAGCCAGATGAAAGAGACTTGTTATTTAAAGGCAGAATGCCCAAATGACTCTCAGGCATTGCTGATTTTTACTGTCACATTTATCAGGCTTGCACATGACCCCCTAACCTTAGTTTTCTTCTTCTAAAGGATTGACTTGTTGAGTATAGGGTCCATTATCTACTAAGTCTTAAGAGAGAGAGATTCCTGTGGCAGGTCTGCAGATGAAGAGGTGAAGAGAGCAGTGAAGAAGTCAGCCACCGTCCATCTATGTGATGGTCACACCAGTATCATTGTACACCCTGCAGGCTTTCTCAACAGTGTTGATGTAGGCATCCATCATCAGGTCCAATCTCAGGTTATGCTTCATGGCCGTGCACATGATTTGCCTGGCAGGTGGCTCCATAGTGTAAGCTAAGCCAGAGTACACAATGTCTTCCTCAGAGGCACCTGATATCCTGTCTTGGAACTCCACTGTGGGTACAATGGGAATGGTTCCACCATGCTTTCTGAATTTTCTTTCCAAACTCTCTTGAACAGA
The DNA here is from genome assembly GCF_009834535.1 of Camelus ferus. Lineage (NCBI taxonomy): Eukaryota > Metazoa > Chordata > Mammalia > Artiodactyla > Camelidae > Camelus > Camelus ferus. The sequence continues at coordinate 62,780,010 of NC_045709.1, forward strand.
CATGAGCAAGTTGTAGTTAGAATCCCTTTCATATCTGAAAGTCAAACGGCCATAGCTGACATGATTCAGATTCTTCAGCCACTCAAAGTATAACACTGTCACTCCTCCAGCATTCAAGTAGAGATCTGGAATAAACATAATGTTCCTTTCCAGGAAAATTTTATCAGTTTCTGGAGTTGTTGGTCCATTGGCACCTTCAGCAATGACCTTGGCTTTGACTCTGGGTGCATTGGACTTGGTCAGCTCCTTCTCACCGGCAGCGAGGATCAAGATGTCACAGTCAGCCTCCAAGATACCCCCTTCATAGATCCTTGCCTTGAGGAAGCCCAGGATTGTTCCATGTTGCAATTTGAAGTTTTCTAGTTCTTTTGGGTCAATACCACGTGGATTATATATGCTCCCATCAGATTCACCAACACCAACACATTTTCCACTGAAACGATGTAAATATCTCATAGTGTGCAGGCCCTCGTCACCAAATTCCTGAACAACAAATGTCTTATTTCAACCCTGGGGTCATTCCTAAAATACTCATGTAAGAAGCTTCATTGATGAAGTTTTCTATCCCATAGAAAACTCCCTGACCAGTGGCAGAGATCCGTCCGTGGATTCCACCCTGACAGATGGGCTTACCAGTAACACAGGCGTGGGCATTAATGTCATAGTGCCCTATGGTGCTGGCACAGGTGTCAGCAATCCAGGACATCTCCCATTCGCCTGTGCTCATGTCTGGGGCAGGCACATCAATGCCAGGACCAATCAAGCCATGGTGAACCTCCTAGCAATTTTTTCCAATTCATTATTGGTATAGTTCTTGGGGTTGACCTTAACACCAGCTTTGGCACCCCCAAATGGCACATCAACCATTACATACTTATATGTCATCAGAGAAGCCAAAGCTTTTACTTCATCTACACTCACATCAGCGCTGTAACGGATACCTCCGTTGCAGGGCATGCAGTGCTGGCTGTGCTAAGCCGCGTAGCCCTCTATGACCTCCCAGGAGCCGTCGTCGCGCTGGACGGGGAAGGACAGGCTCAGCACTTGGTTGCAGGGCTTGATGATCCGCAGGATGCCACGCACCCGGTCACGCTTCTCCTCCTCGCTCTCCTGGGTCTTGAGATCCTCCACGATGCTGGCGCCACGACTGAAGAAGCCCTCCACATTCTGAAGAAGTTGGGGTCGTCCTCGCGGTCTGCCGCCGCGTCGCTGCAGTGTCACCGGGTGGGCGGCGCGAACTCGGGCTGCAGAGAGGCGGCGGCGGCGGCGGCGGGCTGCCCGCGGCCCGGCCCAACAGCGCGGCTGAGCCCAGGGCGGCGGCCGGCGCGGGACAGCAGCAGTGCGCCACCAGGCAGCGGCACACGGCGGCGGGGCGGAGGCCACGGAGGAGGGGCGCCCTCGCAGACTCGGGGACAGACCGAGGGAGGAACGGCCCGGCGCGGGCTGCCCATTTAAGCAGCGGCGTCCTGCCTTCCTGGCTGTCCCCTCCCCTCGGCGCTCGCTGCCTAACCGGGAGGGCGGACTTTGGGGGCCGCGGGCCAGCGTCGCCTGTGAATGGCAGGGCGGGGGATGCCCGCGGCCCCGGGAGTCGGGCCTCCGCCTCCGGCGAGGCTTCCAATCTTATCACTAGCAGCTATGTTACTGCACACACTGGGTAGTATCAATACGCAGTTTTACAAGCTAAGAACTTGGCAAAATACTTTTACAATCATACAACTGTAAAATACAAAATAAAGCATCAAGTATAAAAACAGCTCCTAGTTGAGAGCACAATAACTAAGACAGGGACTCGTAATGAAGAAGTCAAACTGCAAATAATTATCTGCCAGTGTTCAGTGTGAACATTTATTTTTCATTTGCTTTCAAAACTATTCTGTACTCAATGTGAAAATTGTATGCCCTTAAAATTAAGGCATAGCTAAGATCATGTCTAATAATATCGTTCCTTAAACTAATTATTTCCAACAATCCTGAAAACATGGGATTTTCTTTTGCTTTCTTCAGAACTATTTTAGAAGTATTTTAGATACTGATTTATCTGTCAGTGCTCATAGCATTACTGTGTATATGTGTGTATTTATAGATGAAATTGGTTATATATACATAAAATTTTCAGCACAATGTAGTTACCCCAAATTATTTTACCGGGTTAGCTTTTTTTCCCTTTTCTTTCTGATAGAAACCAAAGAAGTGGCATTCAAATTATAAATTCACTTTTTTGGATACACCTTTGACTCTTTCTGTATGTAAGTCCACTTCTTTCTCACCAAAGGCATAAAAACAAATAAGTGACAAGAATATGATTACTGGGATAACCTGCTATCATGATTAATTTCCAAAATAATTTTAACTGAAAAAGTAGATCTTTTGAAAACATGCGTACTTAGATTATTTTTAATAGCAAATTACTTTTGACCCACTGTATAACTGACTTAACACTTCAAAGTTTGAGCTGTTGTTTAAATGGTGGTGGTGATGGTGGTGATGATGGTTATGATGATGCTAATGGTGATGATGGTGATGATGGTGATGGGTACTATAGTACTGGTTTCCTTGTAGTTCTCTTAGTATAAAGTATAGTAGCATTTCCATCTTTCTCTAAAAATTCAGCCTGAAAAATCCTTAATATTATTCAAGTGTTGAAACACATTCACTTTTTTCCCCAAGGAATAAACAACCTTTTGTGCTTTAAATTAATAAAAAGTAATATAGATTCTCTTTATAGCTATATGGTAAATTTTTTCCTCAGAGCAAAAATTAGTTTTATGGGCTAAGAATATAGGTTAATTTGGAACATAACACATTTAATACATAAAACTTTTAGAAAAAGAAATCAGTGAAACATTTGGGAGAATATTTTGAGATAATAAATCCCTCTGAGGGATTGAAAAGAACAGTCACCATCAGCACAGTGCTTTGTCGTTCTGCTGCTAGAGAGAAAGTGACTGTAATACAGGGTATAATATGGTGCATTAGAAGAGGCTTAGCTTTTGAGTCTGAAAGAATTGGGTTTGAATTTTGAGCAACCCAGTTGCTGACATTAACCAAGTTTCAAAACTCTCAGAGGGCAGGTGCCTGGCACACAACAATAAAACAAGGACTGATAGAAAAACTACATGAAATGTTATATCTATTTCTCTCTATATGTATATAACAACACTATATATATATATTATATATATATTATAATATATATAGCATAGCTTATATCAATTAGCCTCATAATAATTTTTGAAGGAAGATACTAGTATTCTCCTTCTATAGACAAGGATATCTAGGCTCATAAAACTTAACTTTTCACATAAATAATAAATGCCTGAATTGGAATTTGAATTCACATGTAACCTCCAAGATCATATTAGTAAACTCTATGCTACTCTCTTTCTACAATTAATACTTGTGAACTGCCTGGCTATAATAAAAACTCAATGAAGAATAGTTATCATTATGTTACATACCAAAAAAAAAAAAAGGTGCTACACAGATACCCTTAATGATAAAGATACCAGGACATATTCTCGTGCTTGGGCAAATTTGTCCTTCCCTCAAGTATGTTACACACATGAATCACAAAATCATCTGTATAAATGCTTTTTTATGTTATTTTATTCAATGACACTTCCTTAGGAAAGAAAAATAACTCTGAGCTTCAAGAACACGTGATTTAGCACATTCTAAAGGTAAATATAAGAGTTGAGTCTTTGGTTCAACCTTCCTTAGGTTGCAGGGATATACACCTTGTTTTGACTGAACTCTCTCATAACAGTATCTGCTTTCTACATGTGGGAACCTCCCTGTATTTACTGGGTGAATGAATGCACTCATTTTATGATTGTTTCAAAGTATTCTCCACAGTAGCCCAGGACGTGTAGTATAACCACCAACTTCTTAGAAGCTTTAGTTGGAGATTAAAAACAAACAAACAAACAAACTCAATAACCAGAGATACAAAGTTCATTTGAATGCCAAAGTTGTACCTAACAAAGCTACAAAGAAAATATATGGCTACTAACTAAAGAACTATACTGTACATAAGAATAAAAACAGAGGGAAGTATTCACTTACTGAAACTAGCTAAACCAACTAAATTAGAAAACCAAATAGATTAGGTACAACAAAAAAATGTAAAAAAAAAAAAAAGAACATTTAAAAAGAAATGAAAGATATCGAAAGGAAAGAAGGAAAGGAAGAGAAGAAAGAAAAAGAACAAAAAAATAAGGAAAGAATGAAAGGAGGGAAGAAGGGGAAGGGGGAGGGAGGAAGGGAGACAGGAAGAAAGGACGGGGAGAAGGGAGAAGTGAGAGCCAGGCCATACCAAGAGTACCTATGAAGCTTTGAAGCTTAGGATACTCCAAGACAGTAAAAAAGATAGGTGCATTTAGCACTAAGTGAATAACTAAGACCAGTTGGTAATTATGCACAACAGAGAATATCAATCCTGGATGCATATTTGGGAGTTAATTGATTTCAAGATTTGATTACTTCCTTGTCTCATTCTGCATTCAGAAAGACTCTAACTCCTTCACTGTTTTGAATCAGCAGTATTCAAATCAGAGTGGAAACATGATGGCTCATCACATAAATCATTTCATGGTTGTGATGGCCCCTTAACCTATTATCACACTGTTTGGATTTTCCATTAAAAAAACTACAATTCAACAATTATTTACTGAGCATCTTCTGGTTGCCAAGCACTGTGTTAAGTGATAAAGAGAAAATGGGGGCAAACCAAACACTATCTTTAAACTCATAGAGCTTACAATTCCAGTTTTCTACTGTTAAAAACAATGACACAACAGCACAGTTTATCATGGAATTTATAATCAGTAGCCTAACCTGAAACACAACTGTGCATTACTGTGGATAACAACTTGTTCATTCCCACTACTCCTAAAAGTTCCCATTCATGTTATAGTGTATATTTATTATACCAAGTGCCACACTTTACATATTTTGAAAATATTAACTGATCAAAGTTTTAAAGAAAGTTGCTAGCAATACTATACCTTTAGGCTAAGGCAGATTTCCTGAAGACTTTGATAAATGATCTGTCATAAAAGCCAAACAAACAAACCATCAGTAATTATGTTACCTTTTTAGTTTTGTTTTAATTTACTTTACCTTTAATATTGTCTGGAGCCTAATATTACAGAAAAAAATAACAATTTTGTCAAAATAAAAACAAAAACAAAAAACTAAATTCACATGAGATGTCTCTTGCCAGAGTATTTATAAGATTATCACACATATGTCTTTGAAAGATTTTGCTGAGGAAGCATTGTTTTAGCTGTCTTTTTATGTTTTGAAAGCAGACAAGAGCAGGAGGATTTCAAGAAGCCCAGATAGGAATACTACAGAGTATAAAAAGGCATGTCTGCCAAATTTCACACGTTAGTAGTAACATCTCATGACACTTCCCAATGTGTGTGTCCTAGTACTGCTAAAGTATATTCTTGGAAAATGTCTTCATTTCACTCTACCACCTTTCCAAAAGATGACAGATAAAACAGATGTCAAGGTGGAAAATTTAACTAGCACAGCAAAGATTCATAGAAAAGATGTATATATATGCAGGTCAAAGAAAACTACACATAGACAAATGCATGCACACGTATAGAGTAATATCATCTTAGATAACTTTTCTACAGCTGTTATTAATAATTAATAATTAATAATCAAGAACACACAAATGTGATGGGGATGTGCAGAAGGTTGTTTTACTTTCTTCCCAATTTCAAATTCTCTTCAGTTGAATAAACTGAATGTTATCAACATGAAAAATGAAACATCACCCCCTTCTTCAAACTAATCTTGGCAAAGGCAGGTTCAGATCCACCAGCTGTTGGAGTCCAGAACCCATAAAAGAAGCTGAGATGTCCCATCAACCCTAACATTCTTCCCATTGTGGCCACACTCATATCTACTCTAATATCCTCCTCAAGGTACTTAATTTACTGATATGCACTCTAGTTCACACTTGGATTCTGGAAACTGCCCTAAACCCATGTCTCACTTCCTCAGGCACTATCACCCAGCCTAATCCTTCCTGACCCTAGCTCACCATGGGCTAACCTTTGAATTTTTCAGTCTTACCTTTTCCCTCTTCCTTAAAAGCAATTCAACTACCTGAATGGTAACACAAACAGATGCTTGACTCTAAATTGTGCTGCATCTTCTAAATTCCTGCTTCCTGACAGGATTATTTGCCCTTGACAAGTGAGATCTGCTAGAATGAGGGCAGGATTTGAGACAAGCAAGTGCAATTTCAAATATAAATACTTTCACCTGTCTGCGATACAATCTTGGAAAGGCTATTTAACCTCTCTGCACCTCATTTGTAATAAGTGAAGGATTACAAAATCTTCCTTGGATTGTTGCTGTGAGGACAAGGAAAGCACCTGTCCTTTATAGTAGGCACCCCCAGGAACTGCTTGCTATACAGATGGATCTTGCAAGGGCAGCCCACCCACTTGGGTTGCAGTAGCACTGCACCCTGCCACTGAAGCTGTCTGGTATGAGATAGGAGAAGGCCAGTCCAGCCAATGGGCCAAGTTACAGGCAGTATGGATGGTGTTGATGAATGAACCTAGCCCCTTGCAGATTTGCATGCATAGTTGGGCTGTGTATAGAGGCCTCACATTGTGGATACCCCAGTGGGCCCTGCAAGACTAGAAAAAAATTGAGGTTTTTTTCTAGACAAGTTATTTTCTTAGAGACAAGGATCTACATTTTCAAAAAAAGAAAAAAAAAAAACAACTATAAACGTAGCATATTGGAATTAATAAGAAATTAGACATAACAAGGCTTGAGTAGAGTTTTCTGGCAAAACTACATTTTCCAATCTCTCCTTTCTTAATGGCTTTCCTCAAATAAATACCTGAAAATAATCCTTACCCATTCTATATATAAACCAGTGCCTCATCTGTTGACCAAAAAACTTTATTTTTTTGATGTTTAGTCAATGAGAGCAAAGTTAGAGAATGCATTTGACGTTTATTTTAAAGTTCTGTATGCCTTTAGATTTATCAACTAGAAATCTTCAATAGGAATCTTTTTATTTATCTTCATAATTTTTTATATATTTTTATTAAAGTATAGTCAGTTTACAATGCTGTGTCAATTTCTGGTGCACAGCACAATGCTTCAGTCATACATGAACATACATATACTCATTTTCATATTCTTTTTCACCCTAAGTTACTACAAGATATTGAATATAGTTCCCTGTGCTATATAGTATATACTTGTTGTTTATCTATTTTATGGCTATTAGTTAGGGAGTTTAAGATATTTATACATTTTAAATGTCTATCTTTCTTAGAAGATTTCAAAAATTCATTTAGCAGACATTTACTGACTACATATACATGTACTCCTACGCACTTGCAATATGAACATGTATAAGACATTGATATGACCCCAGAAAATAACATGTATATATGTGTGCAGTGTTTAAGACAAAATTGGAACCCATTAATAAGCTTCTGCTTCCATCTGAGAGATCAGGGAAATACAAACTTAGCAAACTTTGAATAGTAAGTAGGAATTTTTTCCTTATAGAGTGTTATATTAAGCCAGGGAAAGCATTAGAAATGAAAGAAAGTTTCTATGTATAACTGGTAAAGATGTACTATAGTTTTGGTAACTTTCCAGTTTTATAATTTGAGTATTAATTATGAGCAAGCTGGCAAACTAAGTTTATTGAACAATTGCTGTATGCTAGTTCGTTCAAGACATTTCCAAATAAATAAATGAACAAATGGCATCCTTTTATTTAATTTATGAGATAAATATTATCAGCTCCAAGTCCAGCTCTCTTTCCATTAAATCAGAGTGATTCACATAGGGCTGAAGAAAGACATATTCAATCAAGAGCAATGAATAAGTCTGTTTTCACGAAGCAGTGTCTAGACTGTTTAGAGGAATAGGGTGGGGATAGAGGCAATATAATCAGGTTTCCTGTAAGTAAATTCTGACTTCTCTTGTGTAATTATTTTTTGATGCTGTGTAACAAGTTACTACACACATAGTGGCTTAAAACAATACACATCAGTTAGGTCAGAATCAGAAGACCTAGCACAACATGACTGGGTTCTCAATTCAGCTTCTTTTCAGCCTGGAATCAAGGTGTTAGCTATACTTAGTTTTTTTTTGCCTGAAGGCTTTTAGGATAAATTCACTTTCAAGTTATCTCAGGTTTTTGGCAAAATCCAGTTCCTTGTGGTTGTAGGGTTGAGGTCCCCATTCATTTGCTGGCTGTCTGCTGTGGGCTACTCCCAGTTCACTGAGGCCACCTGTAGAAACTTGCCATGTGATGCTTATCTTCAAAGACAAAAAAAAAAAAAAAAAAAGAATTTTCTCTCCTGTCAAATTTCCATTACGCTTTCACTCACTCTGATTTTGAATTGTTGGCTTCAGTGAGGCACCAATCCTTTGTCAAGGAACACCTGATTAGGTCAGCCTCACTGAAGATAATCTCCCTTTATTAAAATGAACTGTGCCAAATAACAATCTAATCCCAGTAGTGAAATCCATGACGTTCACAGATCCAGGGATTATACCATGCACATACTCCATGGCAAGGGGATCTTGGAGGTCATATTAAAATTCTGCTGACCACATCCTGTGACTTTTTGCAAATCATTTAAGCACATAAAACTAATTTCCCTGTAAATATAATGGGAACACTTACTTCATGTGATCATTGGGAGGGCTCCCAGTAGTAATATATGAAAGTACTTAGCATGTTATCTGGAAAGCATTCAGTAAATGTTAAAAATTATATTAGTTTGAGTGTTCTTTTAATTAGCAAATTAATAATGGACTGTTTTATTATGTATTGTTATTACATAAAAATGTTATTATATAGCAATGAGAGTTAATCTAAATATGTTCACACACATACTTTGTAACTCAAAGAGAAAAAAAGTTGATGCAACAGGCAGCTTCAATTTAAAAATACTATGCATGATTTAATAGTTCTTGCATTTTTCTAAAAGTGAAGCATTTTGATTGAAATGCAAAATAAATTTTTAAAAAATTTCCACACCTACTTTATCACTCTTTCAATGCTCATGAGATTCCAGTCTAAATCTAATCACATTCATTTTAATTCCTCATTAAACTAAATAGTGCTCTATCTGTGGCATAATTGGACATATTCTTAATGGGAAAGTAGTAATCACTGAACTCCCCATTTATACAAAGAATTGGATATTATTCTTCATTTTGCCTGAAGCTACTACTGTTGGGTAGGCTACTATTGAGAAATTTTGTAGTTGACTTCAAACAAGTGAAAAAATAAAATTAAAATGTTCATATGCTTGTTAGAATAAACTTGGACAGAAAATCTTATGTATAGTCTGAATCTTGATAGTAGTTGAACGTAGCTCACCTTGTAAAGAACATGCTTGACTTCATTGTTCATTTTTTAAATTTTGCTTTCATCATTTGAAATCATGCAGTTTAGTTAGAAGAGTTGGCTGTTCCTTTGAGAAAACTGTTCACCACTTTTAGGGGTTTTCTACTTAGACTTCACTCTTTGGAGCTCTATTAACCTTTAAACATTGGCTACACAGATTTATTTTGTAGTCATGATGGACAATTTCCAAAGCCCTTAATCCCTTACATTTATCTGCATAGCATCTTTCAGTTTCAGCATGCTTTCTAATTCACTGTTTCATGTTGTCCTCACAGTAATCTGTGTTGTAAGCAGAGGATTTACGGTAATCCCCATTCTATCGATGAGGAAACAGAGGTTCCATGAGGTCAATTAGCTGGTTATTGTCAAAGGAGGTTTTGAACCAAAACAGTTTCACTTCTTGTCTATCCCTCATACCCTTTGTCTTCCATGCACTGTTATAGAATAAATTCCTGTTACTTTAAGGTGCAAACATTCCAGTAATTTGATATGCAATCCTTATAAATTAACACAGTGGACAAAAATGTTAGGGACAAGTTCTTCCTTCTGGTTCCTGGCTTTATGTGGGGAACTCAGGTCTAGACCACTATGATACATGGGATTCCCATGCCTTGTCTGGCCATTAAAAGTCCAAACATAGATGTATCTGGTTATGCATTTCCCATGAATGTTTTGATTTCAACTCACTCTCACTAATTTAGGCTTCAGTTCCTCCTTATTTTTGGCATTTCTGCCAGTTTCATTTGTTTGATTTGAGACTAGCAATAATTTTCTCTTTTTCTTGGTCATATTCTATCCATGATTTCTTTATGTTCATATGCTGGGCTGTGAGGTACAGGCAAAACTTCTGTCCACCCTCTGCCTTGAACTTGTCTTCCAATATCAAGTATCCTGGCTAGATAGCTCTAAGGTTAAAGAAAAAAAAAAAAAAAAAAGAAAGAAAAAAGATCCCACCTTGGGCAAGGGGCTAGACAGAATAAAGTTAATATAGGAATGTGACTTAATCTTTCCTTGGATGACAATAAAAAGATACTCTCTTGAAAGTCTCTTGGTGACCTAAAATGGCTTTCTTTTGCAATAAAATTTCTTAATTTTTACAATGTCTTAAAAGAAATCTGAAGCAAAGGTACAGCTCATAGTCTCTTTAAAAAGCCTTTATGTGAGAGCCTTGAAACACTCAAAAGGACTGTAGCATGTGTTTGGGTGGCACCATCCCAGTGATGATGTTAATATTTATGCTATTTGTGTCTTTAGGGTCTATTCTCTATGCTTGTTTGTTTGGTTTTTCTAGAGCACAAATCTTAGTTCTTCTACTTTTGATTTTGTGAATTAAAGGAGGGATTTTTTGGATTTACTATTCCATTCCTTTTTTTTCCCCTAGTCACTTGTCTGTGGGAAGCCAATAAAGAATTATTTGGACTAAATATTATAGAGCAGCTGTGTTAATGAAAGCATTTGTTTTCATTTATTTTATGTGCACATACCTAATAAGTTATGCAACAGCTATACATTTATAAATCCAATGAATGGATATTATAAATAAACACAGGAATAGACCAGTTAGAAACCAGAATTTGCAGTTAAATAAATTATATAAACTACACAAATAGGAAATTCCAGCTCTGTAAAATTTACTGGGGCAACTGTATATGATCACCTACTTTTAGTTTGACATGATTTTCTATTAACATCTTATACCTGAAATTTTCTGCAATTTGGACTAGCACAATATTGAGTTTATTGATGCTGGGGTAGAGTTAAAATTTGCTCCACTGAACTATATTAATTAGAGTAGAAAATGCCAATTTAAAAATGTTATGATATGGTCACATTTATTTAACTTGCACAAAGAAGTTAGTAAAATGCAAACAATCCTTCATAATATTCCTTGGGAATAGTGAAAATACACAGATAGTAGAACCAGTGCTAATAATTTTGAATAGAACATACTCCAAAATTTCATCTCCCAAAATAACTTTTATTTTGATATTTTACAAAATTCAAAATGTTAACCATGAGCTTCCAGTTTTGGCTCTGACATGTAAAGAGCTTTGAAATCATAACTACCATATTTACAATAAGACAAAATTAATTAACTGAAGAACCTCTATAAAATTCACTTTACAAACAGCACAGGATTTTATGCATTGATAGATGCAGATGTAGATATTTAGTTAAGTTGAGACTATTGGTGAAAAACAGTTAACAACCAATGTTTTTTGGTTTTTAATATAACTCACTAACCAATTAGACTCCATAAAGAAAACTCAAGATTCATCTATTTAAACATAGCCTTTTACCTCTCAAAAGCAACAATATTATCATCAAAAAGAAAGTTTATAAATGGAAAAAACAAAGCCATTGAAATTGTTTCAGACGTCAATATTGAGGTTCTATTGTAAACCTATAATCAAAAAAGGCTTTGTGAAATTAAAAGAAGACCATTTAAAGATTTTTCTTAGCAAAAGATTCAGTTTGTTAGCAGTCTGTTATAATTATTGTATGAATGTTCAGAGACAAATTAGCTATAATAAACAGAAACTATATTTCTGTTATTTCCAAAAAAACTATTAGACTCATTCATAACTGAATAAATACTTTTTGCTCAAAATTACTTAGGTAAAAAACCCTATATTAAATAATTAAGGTAGAAACATGAAAGATAAATGGAGATATGATAGATATATACATGCAACCAAAGAAATATAAAGATGCAAGTTCACAAATTACATTAAATTCAACAAAAAAAAAGTCATTTTATTCATTTCTCTAACACTTACCCAGCATTTTTAACAGAAAATAACCTAATCAGTAACAACTAATAAGTGACTTCATGGTTTGGAAGTTAATGTACACAAGTAGTTTTGATGGTGGAGTATGAAACTCTTACTTTAGAAAGTGACAGCTCACCAAGGAGAAAAAAAGAGAAAGAAAAGAGAAAGGGATGACAACAGTAAGAAAATGATTTAGATTGAAGGTCATAGCAGCTGTGCAAATAAAGGGCATGATGCAATCAACAGTTCACATCCTTTTGATGGATCTTTGGAAAAGCTCTACGTAAATAGTTTTGATGTTCAAGCTCATGTAGAAAGTAATAGAGTAAAAAAAAAAAAAAATGCAAGCAGGAAGCTATAAAGCATAAAGGATCTTGCAATCACTTTTCCTCCAGCAGATACAGGTCACTGATCAGCTGATTTATATATTAAAAAATAACTCTCAGGAGTAAAAATGACAAAGAACTGCAACCTTTGGTGGAAAACTTAGCAAAGGTAGTTAAGAGCAATATGCTCCGTTGGCTCATGGGTCCTTGGCAAATGACAACACGATGGCCCAGACCAGCTTCAGTGTTACTCAGAACTCCAAATGGAGAAATTCCTCTCACCTTCAGATTTTTTAATAAAATAAAGTAACAAAAGTTAATGGCCTGCCAGATGTTCACCCCAGGGAGATTGCTTCGTTGAAATTGAAGGAATAACTTAATTTTGAATTTATGGGAAAATTTCCCTTCCATTTTTCTTTGTTTGTCCCAAGTTGCTTTTTTTTTTTTTTATTGAGTTATAGTCATTTTAAAAGGTTGTGTCAAATTCCAGTGTAGAGCACAATTTTTCATTTATACATGAACATACATATATTCATTGTCACATTTTTTTTCACTGTGAGCTACCACAAAATCTTGTATATATTTCCCTGTGCTAGACAGTATACTCTTGTTTGTCTATTCTGCATATGCCTACGTTGCTTTTTAGCTTTGTTGACCAATGTCAAATGTGCCACATTGGGACTCTCCCAGTGCTTACTCATCTTTGCATTAGAACAAGATGTGCTTAACTTGCCCTTTATTTTTCTTTCTCACCAGAGTACAGCTGGAGTTAGCAATAAAATTATTCTGAAACTAACAATTGCTCTGACAATTTTTGATCAGCTCAACAGAAAATTAATCAAATGAATCAATGAAAATATCTTAAAGCATAGTTAGATATTGAAGCTGTAGCATTCTTGAAACAAAGCACTTTATTTTTCAGCTTTCATATTTAGGACCTGTGGGTGTGTTTTGTTAAGCACCTTTGAAAATGAAATCAAAACACTGCACTTGGATGGTCTCCAAGGTTATAAAAAGATATAATAGTGGAGGAGTCAGCCTTTTCAAAGTAGTTTGGGGTTAAAGAGTAGGGAATACATGTGTGTTTGTCTTGGGAAGGGTTCACTGAAGCAAGAAGGAGAAAGGGGAAGCAAAGGAGGGGAGCTAAGAATGCAAAAAGAATAAAAGCAATTCGCTATTCCTAAAATTATAGAGCCATATTTATTGATAGTTTTAGGAGTAAGTTTAAAATCCATCCTCATGTGGAAGGAAGTCTGCACAAATGCTAGGTAAATCTCAGTTTCTACTCTCTTCTTGAGTGGCTCCCAATCTTTGAAGTACAAACAGAAATCACCTAAAAACTTACTCAGTGTGTGGACTACCAGACCTCATCCCGAGAGAATGTACACTTTGGAAGGCATTTCAGTAAATTTTCCTTCAGGAGGTTCAGGATCAACATCTTGAAAAACACTGATTTAGAGTCTTACAATAAAAAAAAAAAAAAAAAACTAAGATAATTTTACCTAACAATTATGAATGGCTTTCTTTCCCTTGAGATCAACAAAAATCAAGTTAGGTTTTTAAATGAATATTATAAGAGTTTTACAGTTAACTGAAAGAGAAGATTGATACCTAATAAATATTTGTTGAGTACAATTGAAAGAATAAATTTGTAAACAGATTTCCCAACATGTGCACTCTGGATACTCAAAATTTCTAATCTGGAATAAGAACCCTACATAACACTGACTTAACTGTCTTCACAATTAGCTATTTAAAACCAATTCTTGTGTTACTTTAAACCAAAGTAAGCAAAAGAAATATATTAATAGGCAGTATATATAAAGTTTTCTCAATTGGAAGATACTAATCTAATGTCCTAGCTCTTGTTCATTGGTGGTGAAAGCAACAAAATGCTCAGTACTCACCAGTGAAATAAGACAAGCAAGCAAAAAATATATTATTCACCTAAATTTTCCCTTTAAAAGCAGTGTTTCCTAAAGTTCAGTTATCCATATAACATCTTCATAATTTGGGCCATATCTTTTTAAGACACATGCCATGGAAATGATGTATCATGGAAAAGAAAGCAGGCATTGCTATAGACACTACCTATTTTATTTCACACTAATTCCAGTTATTTCCTGAAATCTCTGGTTTATTTTGTTAGCTCTATTCCCTTACCCCACATTTAAATAAAATATCTCAGCTATTAAAGTTAAAAAGTGTTTGTTCTTCTACCACCTTATATTAACTCATATTCTAACAGTGGTTTATTCATAGCATTTTAAGAAACCACACTCAGGGCCCAATCCCAGGAGCCCTCAGATACTCTCACACTCACCTATGAATGAAGGATTGCTCCAACCTTTCCATGTATAGGAAAGTCTTTAAATGTTTAAAATAATTTAACCTTAAAGAACCAAGCATCTCATCCCAATGACCTTTGACAAAGAAATATGGAATTGGTGACTTTAAATGTCTTTGTTCACCTCCTCCACACTTCCAAAATTAAAGCTAAATTGAAGCAGAAGGCCCCAGACCACCTCCAGGATCACTTTCTATGTTATATAGGGGAAAATCCTTAAATCTACATGATTCATTTTGCCAATAGAACTCAGACTAAAATAAGGTAGATACTATTTCTAAATTACTGACATAAACATCTCTATCCATAGATTTACCTAAGGAGAAGAAGCCTTAGTACTATGGATGACATTATTTTCTAATTTGTTTAAAAGTCTGCCTTGTATGTGGTTTGTTTTATTGTGTTACATTTTACCCAAGTTATTTCTACTTCATGTCTGATTTGGGGTTTAGAAGAAAACAGATAATTGGCCTAAGTACCATGAAGTATATAATAAGGATGTGTATGTTATTATTATATATCATCAAGACACAGGAGTAAGGGTAAAAGTGTTGCCCTCAACCTTCAAAATGCTTCTGAAATTCATCTTTACATTGAAAATAATACCTGTATCAGTAGGCATTTGAGGAGCAAAGCTTAACAGAGCAACATTTGTATTTCAAACTAATATGTATTTGGTCTCAAAATAAGTCAAGTCCACTGAGGAAATTGAATACTATTTGGATATTATTGGGACTTTGCACATGAAATAACATGGATGTTAAATTGGGAAATGTTTAACTGGTCCATGATCTATTTTAAACTTTTGCATTTTTTAATTTATTTAAAATGGTAATTTTTAATCTCTTAAGTGATCAAGCCTTTCTATTTGTCTTTTCAGAATTACCAACTGTTCTTCTCTATCCACAGTATACTGTGAAATGAAGGTATGCAAGTAATGTAGCTTTATAGTCTCACTAAAACTTACCACTTTAATGTGATTAAACCTCAGTATAAATAAGTTTATCAAGTTAATAAGGTATTTCAGTTTTCTACCAAGATGAAATATACAAATAAACCATGTGACTAACTATTTTACTTTCAGGTTCTGCTATGATTATACATAAAACTACCCCCACTGAGTGTATACTAAGGGATCCATGCATATTCTGAGAAAAAGTGTTCAGGAAGCCCACAGTCTCCTTGGAGTGAAAAAAGGAATCAAATTATTAAGTCACAATAATATATAAATGTATGTGGTAATAATGGAAAGGGCACAAGTTTGTGACAGTAGTGAGGAGAAAGACAATTGTCCAATTTGTGAGATGTCTTAAGAAGGTAATTTCAAATTTATATTATTAAATAGGTATCTTCTCTTATGACTACCATATAATGCTAATAGCAGTTATGAATTAATACAGGTGACCATATATAAAACACTAATCCTACAACAGGTACTTAGTAAGTATTTTACATACAATATATTATTTCATGTTTCTAACAACCCTATGAAATAAATATTATGATTCCCTCCACTTACAGACAGTGAAGCTAAGGTTTAGAAAAATTAGTTACCAGAGCCTCCTAGCTAGTTAATAATGGATTGAGAACTCAAACTAGATTTGCCTACTTCCAACACCTGAAGACTTGACCACTAAGCTGTAGATCACATTGTGAGCAAGTCCTTTGGGGATTGTGGGGAAAGTGTAAAGCTACCTGCATCAAACCTGACATCTCTTTAAAATTTTGAGTTTTATCATCTAAATTCCTATGAATGCTGTCTTTACTCAAAAACAACAGTAAATGTTTATTTTAATGCTCAAGCTTTGGAAACTCTCCAAAAAACACTGTGGTTACATTTTCACACTTTCCATGAAGATAGTGGCATTTATCTTCCTGCTTTATGTGCCTCTATGACATGTCTGTGGTTTGAGAATGTCAGTTAAATGATATATGGGAATTACAAAAAGAGATACTATAAAAGAAAATAAAGTTTTCAATAAAGGTGAGGCATTCAAAACAGAGGAAAATAAAAAGTGGAAACTATTTGACATCATAAATGAACAAAGTTAGTACAGTAATGCCTTATCATCTGTGATTTTGGCAATTATGTTTTTGTTTTTCTATAGAATAATTATAACTGCATAAAATTTTAAACTATATGCATATATTTCTACATAGAATAGTTCCAAACCCTGTAAGCAAAATAGTCTACCAGAATTATTACTTCTGCACTTTTTTGGACCACTTAAATGAGTCTAGGGGATACTGTAGGTATAAGGCATCATTTAAACCCCACACTCTCAATATGTGGATAGAAATGTAGAAATACATGTTCTTCAGGATCTTCATAATTTGTGGATGTGCCAAGTAGTATGTTTGGCTGAGACTTACTAAAAATGCAAAAAAGAATTTAAGCATAAGAAATCAAATTTCAAGTCAGTAAGGGTTGGCTTGAAAACTGAAAAAGAATATCACTTTGCATAACATAAAACTTCTAGGAGAATCTGCCTCAGCAGATTACAGATTACACCACTTCAGCAATATTTCCTGAAGAACTAAAAGTGATTCCAGAGAAAAGTTACCTACCTGTGTGTGTGTGTGTGTGCACTTAACTAGTGCTTTGGTTTCAATGTGATGAATCAATTTAAGGCAGATTTCTAACTCAGATTGATCTAGTTTATTATGGACATGAATTTTTACTACAATTTTTCTTTATAAGGTTTAACTTTAAAAAATACATTAAATGCAGTTTTTTTTTTTTTTGCATCACCTTGGTCTAGTCAACTATAGTGTTGCCAAATACTGTTCTTTTCAGTAATACAATACCTATGGTTGGCAATGGATCACTGTGCAAAAAATAGATGCCAGGATAACATAGTCTGCTGAAGCTGTGGGACATGGATTTGGACCCAAGACTTTTTCAATGCAATTGATTACACAATTCAGGGCATTCTTTCTCCCCAGACTTGATTTCTCATCTCAGGCTCAAAGTGTTTGGAGTGTTCTCTGATATCTCCCTACTTCAGGTCCCATATTTAATAATCAAGTCCTGTAGTTCCACTGTCATGGATCTTTCAAATCAATTTCTTCCTTTCTATTCCCATTGCCACCACCATATTTCAGACTTGCGTTATCACAATCTGTTCTCTCACAATACAGGCTTCATGCTAATCAATTCTGGAAATGCCATCAGTTTAATGTTCATAAAATGCAATTCTGGACATGTCACTCACCTGCTCAAAAATTTTCAACAGCTCCCCAATGCCTAGAGAATAAAGTCTATACTTCTTAGCTTAAAATTCAAAGCGTTCTATGTATTATAATTATTGGTGAATGTTTGGTTTCTTCCTAGATGGTGGGACAGAGCTTTTCCTTTATGCATACAAAGTAATTGGCACAGAAATTTATGCATAGAAGCATGTATTAATTCTTATAGATTCTATCATGACTCATGTATCTACTTTTCTCAATTCCAACTAACATTCAATTATCATAGGGTTATGCTCTCTTACTTTTAATTTTCTCTGGATGATAATATTGGTTACTTCAGAAATTTTTTTATTGTATTTTTTTCAGACTTAAATATCAGAGATTAGTTTATCAAAAGTAGACCACTTTTTTAAATATTATTGATAAGAGTAAAGAAGAAAAGACATTCTATTACTTATTGGTGGAGCATAAAATCCTTGAGATCAGAGATTTACTCTAATCTTAAATCCTCCTCAATCTACCTTTACATCCTTCTTCAGTTTCTCAGAAACCTTATATGAGTCCAACAAATGTGTTCACTAACTTCTGAATGTCCAGCCTTGGAGGAATCAGATAAGAGAAGAAAGTGTCAAATGGTATTTTCAAAGGCCATATTTGTCAAAACTGATCACTTTATTTTGCTGTGAGTTAGATTATACTGCTGTTTATCAGTCTGCCTCTCCCTGCACAGAGAATGATCACAGGTGAATTTCCACATGGATAATTTGGAAGGGAGATCACTTATCAGATCTGTGTTCAGTTCAGAACTAAAAATACTATTGGGGCCCCATGAATGTTAAGTAGCACTAAGAATAATAATAACCAATGTCTTATTAGTACCTGTGCTCCTGAGTACACATACTTGAAATTTTTTCCAATTACAATTCAAGAACATTTCAGTTCCCTTTATTCAAGACCACTATTCAGGCTCTTCTGGAAATGTTTTATTTAGGTTGCATATCTCTTCTCCATGATCTCTGATTTAGAATTCAGCTCTCTAATAATGAGTAGAAATTGGAGTCTGAAAGAGAAAAAAAAAATTTCTTAAATGATGAATGCTACAGGCACACATTGTCTTAATCTGAAAAGAAATAAAAAAGAAACCCTAAAATATTTTCCTAAACTGCTAAAATGCTTGGGCTTTGAAAACAAAGAAAAAAGGCAAATTACAATACAATTTAACTACATTTTTAAAATATCCATGATCACATCTTTGACATTACAGCATAATGACATGAGTAATATCAAAAACTGGTTTGAAAGGATTTGAGTGGTGTTCTCTAGGCAAATGCAGGCCCTAAGGAGACGTGCGTTGTGGGCATAAGTAAAAAGAAAAAAAATACATTTTTCTTTTTGTGGTAGTGGTTGCAGTCATTGCTGTTGCCACTGATAATAAAGAAAAAGGCCTGATCTCTCTAGGAAAGCTATGTTCAACCCTTTCCCTGAGCTACAGTTTACTCTCCTATTCACACCTGAGGGCACTGGGGTGGCCAAGTAAGCACTGTAACGAGATCTGAAAGAAAGAAAAAAAACTTTCAAAATAAAGCATCACTGTTTATCCCCAGCTCAGAGAATTGGGGAAATTCAATGTGAGACTTCCCTATTTTTAACTGTGGAGCAGGCTGTTTTCCTTTGACTCTTTTGTAAACCCATATCTATTTGACCACTCCTGGAAGAAACAGAAATAAAAACATCCAGTCCTGGAGCATCTCAGTACTTTAAGTTCGGAGTGCTTTTAGGGTCCAGCTGAGGCAACAGGGCACACATAGCCAAATGACTGCTTGCTAAGGGAGGACTGAAAGGACATGATGGACACAGAAGCAATGTGGACAAGTGTCTTTGTGAGGAAATCTGCCAACTTGACAATGTCTTGTCCTGGAAATAAGGATGCATTTAGAACCACCTTATTTTTAAATGACCACCATGAAAATAGCTGTTAAGTATTAAACAGGTGTGTGCTATCCGTGATTGTATTTGGATCTCCCAGCTTAGTGGTGTCATAGAACTTATGAATGAGACAGATAAAGTGGCATACTTCCTGCATGGATTAAAATTCTGTATGAAAGTCAAAATAAAGTGCTGCACACCTGCCACATTTGAGGAAACATAGTCATGATTCCTAAGATGCTTATCTAAACTTTTCTGGACTTAAACTCTCAAATGGATCAGCTGAAAAAAATTCAGATATTTGTAAGTTACAGAAAATCACAAAAGCTTCTGGGGAGCATATATCAGTTCCAAATCTCTTACTCAGGCTAGCTTCAAAATTACATTTACTCTGACTCCTGAATGTGTGATCTAAGATCACTGATATTTGTTAATTACTGCAAAATTTAAAACAGTGACTTAGAACAAATAAAAGCATAGTTTAAAAAATCTCCAGTTTCAATGTTCTACACTTGAATTAGTTAAATTTTAAAATAGATACATAAACTCTATTTGGCAGGTGAAATAAAAACTTGCAAAATATTTTGAAATTTTCCCTCAGAATTTTGCTATTTTATAAATATTATTTTTTCTTCCTTTTTTCTTCGGTATAAGTTAAGACTAATTGAGCTTTTTCTGAAAATATCTCAGCTCAGTAATTCAGAAAATTCTTCTCTATTCTCAATGTTTTGCTATGCATTATACAATGTAAAATAACTAAGACATTAGTCTATATCATCAAAAAATGTATTCTATGAGTGGAAATTACATGTTAAAAAAACACAAATATAATATATGATGAATTAATTGCCTTAAGTGAGATACAAAATAATTGACAAAATAAAAAATTTTAATTAAAACTTATGTTTTCAAAATTAAAGACAATATTAAGACACATCTCAGACAAATGGAAGAATTTCAACAGAGGTAAAAGATTAGGCCTTCTTGGAAAAAGAGAATATTTTAATCAATATTAAAATAGGTATAATAAAATTATCTTTGTAGATCAGTTAGGGTCTCAGAGAGCCTGGAACAATGCGTACATAAAGAGAATGTAGTTCATTAAAATGCAAAGGACAAGACAACAAAGGAGGTAAGCTCCATGACATCACTCTTGGACATATTTTTTTGGATCTGACTCCAAAGACAATGTAACAACAAAAGCAAAACTAAACATGGAACTACATCAAACTAAAAAGCTTCTGCACAGGAAAGGAAACCATCAACAAAATAAAAAGGCAACCTATTGAATGGGAGAAGATACTTGCAAATCATGTCTGTTAAGGGGCTAATATACCAAATATGTAAAGAATTCATACAATTCATTATCAAAAAAAAAAAAACAACTATATTAAAATATGGGTAGAGAGTTGGAATAGACATTTTCCAAAGAAGGCATACAGATGGCCAACAGGCACATGAAAAGATGCCCAACATCACTCATCATCAGGGAAATGCAAATCAAAACCATAATGAGATATTACCTCATACCTGTCAGAATGCTATTATCAAAAGGACAGGAAACAATACATGTTGGCAAGGTTGTGGAGAAGGGCAATCTTCATGCGCTGTTGGTAGTAACGTAAAATGGCACAGCCACTATGAAAAATAGTACAGAGGTTCCTCAAAAATTTAAAAATAACTACCATATGATCCAAGAATTCCTCTCCTGGGTATTTATTGGAAGAAAATGTAAACACTTATTTGAAAAGATATAGGCATCCTTATATTTATTGCAGCATTATTCACAATAGCCAAGATATGGAAGCAACCTAAGTGTCCTTCAACAGATAGATAAATGAATAAATATGATGTAATATTTATATATATCATACTATTGTGGAACATTATTGGAATATTATGGTCATAAAAAGAATGAAATCATGCCACTTACAGTAACATGGATGGACCTAGAAGGTATTATGCTAAGTGAAATAAGTCAGATATAGAAAAATACTGTATGATTTCACTTTGATTTGGAATCTTAAAAAAAGAGAACAGAAGAACAAACATAGCAAACAGAAATAGATTCCTAGACACAGAGAACAAACAGGTGGTTACCAGAGGGCAGGGGTGGAGGAGGCAGTGAAATAGATGAAGGAAATTAAGTGATACAAAATTCCAGTAACAAAATAAGTGAGTCACAGGGATAAAATATACATTCATGGTGATCATTTTGTAATATATAGAAATATCAAATCATTATGTTGTACATCTAGAGCTTAACATGATGTTGTAGATCAATTATAATTCAATTAAAAATATATGGGGGGCACCTGCACACAGGCAGCTTCGCGGAATTGCTGCTCAGAGGGCCAGCACCTGGGGTGGGGGAGGGGGCCATGGGGCAGGGGGCGGCCGCAGCACCGGGAGCTGGCTAGAGACGGCGAGTGGCAGTGGGAGGGGGGGCAACCATGGGCTTGGCTCAGCATGGGGATGGTCCCACAGGTGCCTGCGGCAGCTAACAGCATCCAGACTTTTCCGGAGGAAGTCCTCCTTCATCAGCCACAGAAATGAAACTAGAAAAAAATCAATGAGAGTAAGGAGCTGAATACAGACACGGCCTCCTACTGCTGCTCCGCGTGCCACAGGGACGAGGACTTGGGGCTTGGCCAGCCTGTCCGGAGGCGGGCCAAATCCTGCAGCCTGTCGGCCTTGCCTGCCCTGGCGAGCACCAGGGAGTTCAGGAGGACCTGCTCTCTGCATGAGCCCTGCCCGGTGACCACTTTTGGACCAAAGGCCTGCGTGCTGCAGAACCCCCAGACCATCATGCATATCCAGGACCCTGCCAGCCAGTGGTTGAACAAGCCCCCAAAGTGCATCCTGGTCATCAAGAAGATCCGGAACACCAGCCTGCTCCAGCCCTTGAAGGAGCTCTGCGTGCACCTGATGGAGGAGAACAACATGGTCGTGTATGTGGAGAAGGGCCTGGAGGACCCAGCCATAGTGAGCGATGGCTGCTTCGGGCCAGTGAAGAGGAGGTTCTGCACCTTCAGGGAAGATTATGATGACATTTCTAATCGTATCGACTTCATCATCTGCCTGGGAGGAGATGGGACCCTGCTTTACACCTCCTCACTCTTCCAGGGCAGCGTGCCTCAGGTCATGGTGTTCTACCTGGGCTCCCTGGGCTTCCTGACCCCCTTCAGCTTTAAGAACTTTCAGTCCCAAGTTCCTCAGGTGATACAGGGGAACACAGCTGTCCTTCTTTGGAGCTGGCTGAAGGTCAGGGTCGTGAAGGAGCTGAGGGGGAAGAAGGTGGCTGTCCCGAACAGGATGAGCAAGAACAGGGTGCTGGCCGCTGCCCTGGACACAGAGGTCAGGAAGCAGTTCATGCAGGACCAGATCCTGAGCAAGGTCATGATTGACAGTGGCCCCTCTTCCCAGCTGTCCAACGTGGACATCTGTCTGGATGGGCACCTAATCACCACAGTGCACAGTGACGCCTGTCCTTCAGGTGTGATCATCTCCACCCTGATGGGCAGCACGGCATGCATGGCCATGGCTGGCGCATCCATGATCCACCCCAACGTGCCAGCCATCATGATCACCCCCATCTGCCCTCACTCGCTGTCCTTCCAGCCCATTGTGGTCCCCGTGGGTGTCGAGCTCAAGATCATGCTGTCACCAGAAGCAAGGAACACTGCGTGGGTGTCCTTTGATGGATGCAAGAGATGAGATCCACCATGGAGACAGCATCAGCATCAGCACCTCTTGCTACCCGCTCCCCTCCATGTGTGTCTGGGACCCCATGAGCAACTGGTTTGAGAGGCTGGTGCAGTGTCTGCACTAGAATGTGCAGAAGAAACAGTCCCACTTTACGGAGGATGAGGATGGGGAGGAGATTGGGGAGAAGGGGACAGGAAGCTAGGACTGTGCTCTGTGTCCCGCTCTGGTTGGGCCAGCCTGCATGTGCACACTGTGAGCAGGCACCTGCCCAGTGCCGGAGCAGGCGTCGCATCACCTCTGCCTGTGGCCAGAGGAAGGGCCTAGAATCTGCCTTCTGTCGACCAGATCAGCTGTTTTTCACGTTTTAAATCTGACTTCTTTTCTTCATTTCTAAGCAAGCAAGTGAGCAGCGGCTGGGGCTCTGAGGTCAACCTGTGCTCACCCACCATGCATTCTATCAGAGCCCGGACCTAGGCAGGGATGGCTGAGCCAGGTGGGCTCTTTGTAATTCCTTGTCAGGAAACTTCCATAAATCAGTCTATTGAAACTCAGAGGGGATCAGAATGGATGGTCTGTCCTTTGCTACTGAAAATAAATGTCTCTTAGCCACCCCCCCCAAAAAAAAAATGAAAAAGAAAAAATAGATACTGGAAGAAAATGTATCAAAATGCTAATGCTGTTCATCTCTGCAGGGTGGGGATTATGGATGATTATTAATTTTTACCTTAAGATTTTATGTATTTCTACTTGACTACAACGAACAAGTGTCATTTGTAAAATTAGAAAACAATAAATCTCATTACAAATGAAAAGAATAAGAGAAATGAATAATTGTTTATAATGAGATCTGAAATCACATCCTTGTATGTTCAATAAAATCAAGTATTTATTTTTTAAGTTTAGTCTCCCCATTTCTGTTATATGTATTTGGGGGGGAATATAATAACATCAAGCATCTAAATAGTACAATTTAATCATTCCACAATGTATAGGTATATCAATCATGTTGTAAACCTTAAATATATACAATTTTATTTGTCTATTATAACTGAATAAAGGTTGAAAAATAAATACTGCAAAAATTGAAAAGATAAGATATAGTCACTTCTTCTGTTTATTACAGTGTTATTTACAATAGCCAAGATATGGAAACAACCTAAGTGTCAATCCATGGATCACTGTGTATAAAGAAGATGATCCACACACACACACACACACAATCACACATAGTAGAATATTACTCAGCCATAAAAAGAATGAAATCTTGCCATATGTGACAATATGGATGGACCTTGTGGGTATTATGCTAATATGTCAGACAGAGAAAAACAAATACCATATGATTTCACTTATATGTGGCATCCAAGAAAAACAGAACAAATGAAAAACAAAACACACAAATACAAAGAACAGAGTGGTGGTTGCCAGAGAGGAGAGGGGCTGAGGAGTGGATGAAATGGGTGAAAGGGATCAAGAGGTATAACTTCTAGTTATAAAATAAATAAGTCATGAGGATGCAATGCAGAACATGTGATTATAGTCGATAATATCGTATTGCAAATTTGAAAGTTGCTAAGAAAGTAAATCTTAAAAGTCCTCTTCATAAAAAGAAATGTGTAACTTTGTATGGTGACAGACAGTAATCAGGCTTTTTGCGGTGATAATTTCACAACATATGCAAATGTCATGTCAAATAATTATGTTGTATACATGATACTAATGTATATTAATTATACTTCAATTTAAAAAATGCAGATGACAATGGGAATAGGAGCATAGAGCCTTTAGCCTTTAGCCATGAGGATGAGTATAAAATATGTTCTGTAAGCTGTGGAAAATTATTAACATTAATGTTTTTACTAATTCACTTTATCATTTGACAAGTAATACACTATAATACATTAGAAAATATAATAAATATTACATGATATATCACCATGGTTAACAATTTAGTGCATGTCATTTAAAAAGAAATATTTACAAAATGAGAGCATACTAAGCATCATGTTACCTGCATTTAAATTATATATGTATATCTGTTTAAAATATAATGAAAGTCCTTACATAATACACTTCAAACCTTTAAATAACTGAATAATACATTATGAAATGTACTCTAATTTATCTGTGACAATTTCTATGTTGTTACCTACTTATATTGCTTTTTATTATTATTATAAAGAGATAGAAAAAACAAATATTTATTAAGTACCTACCAGGATAAATAAGAAGTGATATATTTATACAATGGAATACTATTCAGCCATAAAAATCAACAATGTAATGCCATCTGCAGCAACATGGATGTTCCTGGAGAATGTCATTCTAAGTGAAATAAGCCAGAAACAGAAAGAAAAATACCACATGAGATAACTCATATGTGGAATCTAACAACAACAACAAAAAAACATAAATACAAAACAGAAACAGACTCATAGACATAGAATATAATCTTGTGGTTGCCAAGGGGGTGGGGGGTGGGAAGGGACAGATTGGGATTTCAAAATGTAGAATAGATAAACAAGATTGTACTGTATAGCACAGAGAAATATATACAAGATCTTATGGTAGCTCACAGAGAAAAAAATGTGACAATGAATATATGTATGTTCATGTATAACTGAAAAATTGTGCTGTACACTGGAAATTGACACAACATTGTAAACTGGCTATAACTCAATTAAAAAAAAGAAAAAAAATTGAAAATTTTTCCATTTTTATTTTTTAAAGCCTTTATTTATTTTCAGCCACACAAGTGATACATTTCTTCATTCAAAATGTAATGTTCCTTGGTTCCTCAAAAAGTTACACATGAAATCACCACGAGCTGCACAATTCCACCCCTAGACATATACCCCAAAGAGCTGAGCACAGGTGTGCAAACGGAAAGCCTGGACACCACATTCACAGAAGCACTAATGACAACAGCCAGAAGGCCAAAGCGACCCTGAAAATGACATTTTAAATATAGGTCAAAGATACAGAGAATTCACAGAAAAGGAAATACAAAGGTAACCTAAACATCTGAAAAGATGTGCTCAACCTTACTAATAAAAAGAAAGAGGTGAAGGAAGACTCCAAACTGAGATACTGCTTTATACCTTTCAGATCAGCAAAAATCAAGCGTTTTGGCGAGGATGTGGGGAAATCAGGAGGCTCCACACATCCTCTCTGAGTGTGTAGAATAGTACAACCCCTGGTGAGAATGATAGTGCATTTCTGAAACCACACTTCTTTGTATCTCTCCTGCAGATTCACAGCGGTCCCCCTCACCCACACAGGGATACATCCCAGGACCCCCAGGGGGTCCCTGAAACACGGACAGCACTGAACTATGTTTTCTGTTCCTGACTTTCACCCACAGATGTAATGCCTTTTCCCCACACTATAGGCATAACTTTTATAATCTGAGGTTCCACAGCAAAGTGAGCACAGATTTTTCCTTCCTCACTTTTTCATGGATAGAAGTTTCATTCTCACTGCAGACCTTAGCAGCTGCAGCGTACAGTTTTCTTCTTTCCTTATTATGTTGAGAACTTACACCTTTCACTTAAAGGAAGCACTTGACGGCTTCTCTTTGGCACACTGGAATTGCCAGCATCACAACTTTGTACTCTGGGGCCAAGATGAAGGGTCAGTTGAACACAAGCACTGGGATACTTGTGCCAGTGGCTCTGATAGCCCTGACGACTACTGAGTGAGTAACGTGCAGGTGGCACACCCAACATGGACACGCTGGGTAAAGGAATGTTCACGTCCTGGGTGGGGCAGAAGGGGATGGCATGAGACTCCATCACACTACTCAGAACGGTGCATGAATTAAAACTTAGGAGTCATTTATTTCTGGAATTTTCCACTGAATATTTTTGGATGGTGTTTGACAGCAGGTAACTAAAATTGTGAAGAGTGAAACCTCGAGTAAGGTAATACACACATGCAAAGTAACCTTGTTAAAAGCTTACTCACTGTAGCGTCATTTGTGATGGCAATTATTGTAGGAGACTCATCAGAGTCACAGTATATCCATATAATGGAATACAAGGCAGTCATTAAGTACAAAACAGAGGAAGCCCTCCATATAGTAATAAGAAAAAATTCCCAAATTACAGACTGAAAATAAAACAGGTGGGAGAAACTCTGTACCTTACACTAACAACTGTACTTAAAAGTGAGGGAGCCTATATATTGGTTTTTGCTTATGTATGTATTAAACTCATCTGGATAGAGG
This sequence comes from Camelus ferus, assembly GCF_009834535.1. NCBI lineage: Eukaryota > Metazoa > Chordata > Mammalia > Artiodactyla > Camelidae > Camelus > Camelus ferus. The sequence goes on from NC_045709.1 coordinate 62,807,932, forward strand.
AGAATGAGAGTTTGCTGGAGGGGGAGAGAAGTGGGGAAGAGAGTTACTTTATATACTTGTTGATTTCTGAACCACTTGAATGTAGCAACTATTCCAAAATTAAATTATTATTATAAGATCTTGTAACAGGATTTAATGTTACATTGGGTTATTTGGGTATTTCTTTAAAATAAGGAAAGGGGCCCAGGTTTTGAAGTGCAAGGAAGAGGTGCATACTCAGCTGCATGTGTCCCCTCCACCTCGCTAACCCACACGTCCACCACCACGCGCGGTGAGCTGCCCCCTACATTTGCTGCCCTCGGCTCCTGCAGGACTTCTGTTTCCAAGTCATCGGGCTCTGCAGAACAAAACCAAAACAGAAAGCTTGTCTCAGAGCAAAACCCATGCAGAGAAAACTGAAGAAATCTTCTATAAATCATCATACACAGTTTTAGGCTGATACAGCCATTTAACAAAAAACATAGTATTTTATCCAGAGATCTTTAATCTTATTGTCCTGAAATGTTTCTGAAATGATCCTTTTCCTTTTGCATTTTCACTGCCCTAAAAATACTCAAAAGAAATATAGTTCATTCTATGTTTTTCATTATTACAAAAAAAATCTTCATTCAATTTTTAGTAACATGTAAATTGCTTTCTGGAAGGTATGAAAACTAGTTTAAAGAGTAATGATATCTGTGGTTAGAAATATGGGAGGAAAACAGACTGTAAGGTCACTGATTAGTAACTGATGGGAGAGTTCAGTCATCAAAATCTTTCAACAACCAAAAAGTGTGAACAGCCAACAGTGAGTCCTGCTACCTGGACCTTGACAGTGACACTGAGAACACAGCTGCAGTGCCCTAAATCTGTTTTCCTAGACCCTCAGATGACTACAAGCAGGGAACCACCTCTGCTTGCTGGCAGTGGCTAACTTTTCACCTGGGTGGTGTTTCCTGCAAGTAAGCAGCAGTAAGAAGAGTTTCCTTCCTGTTTTGGTAACTTCTCCCTGTCTGTTCAGATCAACACTATCTTGTTTCAGCTGCCATGACTCCCGCCTTTTCTCCGGAAATCCAGATACTCTTTCCTTCTCTATTTTAAAAGTTTCCAATTAGCTGTCCCATTTAGAAAGATGATTGATACTGCACCAATCCTTCAAGTGTTTACTTTTTATTCAAATGATTTTTTGGTCACACATAAAAGGTATGCACTTGGGGCTGGGGGAATCTTCAAATTTTTAATGAGTAATTGTTTTCTGGCATCTTAAACACATCAGTATGACTCATTCTACAAACTAGATTTGTGACTGTGCTGCCCACAAAGTCAAAAATATTTTACTAAGTGGCTCTTTGTAGAAGGAGCCTACCCCTACTGCACCTGCTGTACAGCCTCCAGGATATGCCCAACAGGGTTCTGTTTTTTCAAAGAAGAGGTGTCAGACAGCTCCTGGCAGTGATTCTGATGAGGAAGACTGTTTCAATTACAGGTGGATTAAAGACAGTCGCACACAGTGAATTCTCTGGTGTGCCTCTCACCCAGACGGGCTCCATGTCCCTTCCCCATGCACCTGGGGGCAGTGTGAGGCCTGGACCATCAGGGCACAGCTGCAGTGCTGGCCGCCACTCCAGCCCAGCCTTTACAGGAAGTGGCAGCTCCACCTGGGCATCTGGAAGCCTAAGTCATCACGGAAGAACTCACCTGTCCTGGAAAGATGGTGTGGCAAGGCCGGGGGCCAAAATGAAGGAGAGAGGCCCAGCCGAGCCCTGCAAGGGCACTATGCATAGGGGTGATGCCATCTGAGCCCCCAAGTAAGAGCAGCCGACAGCTGAAAACCACTGAGGGCCACCTACAATGCCACATGGAGGAGGGCACCTTCCCAAGTCCTAATCCACGAAAGTGTGGGGTAAGATAAAACAGTTATTTTAAGCTACTGTGTCTGGGGAGCAGTTTGTTTTATAGCAACAGATAATTGAGACAGAGTTTCATATCTGAAAATGAGGCTCTGAGCAGTAAGTGTACTGTGCATGTGAGGAGGACAGGGGTAATTCTGGTCAGATGGCAGACTGGCATTCAAGATGGCTACAACCTTCAACTCCTTTAACTTTGAGAGCTGGGGCCTGTTTCCCTCCCTCTAGTCCAGGCTGGCCATCAGAGTTGGGGCTTGGCCAGGTCTGGGACCAGCCTTTATGAGCACAAGAGGCCTTCCCCAGGGGCCTGGGAGCCAGGTGGGGTGTCCCTGCTGGGGACAGTGCAGGGACAGGCCTGCAAGCAGCAGCAGGAGGCGGGCCCAGCCTCGCCCAGCCTCTGAGCTGGACCCGGCAAGACACCAGTCAGGCCGTCTTGGCCCAAGAGGCCAGCCCAATGGCCCGCTGAGCCCCACCATGCCCTCCCCCAGACAAGGGCACATGGGTCAGAAGAGCACATGGTGAGCCCTGCCTTGACTCCATTCCTGACACAAAAAGTAGGAGACAGATAAGTTGGCTGTTGTTTTAACACTACATTTTGGGGTGATTTGCTATGTGGCAATAATTTTTAAAAAGACCAATTACTAGAAAAATAGCAAACCTAATTTGAGATGACTCACACAAAACAATATACACGTATTCTGATGATTTCTTTATAAAGAAGATATTAAGTATTATTAAATCAAATAAAGCTCACTTTGACCATCAAAACCTATCATTCCCATTTCCTTCTGGTTTCGATGCCATCTGTGGAGACGCCTCACTAAAGTTTGGACTGTTAGTCTCAGCAGATCAATCAACAGTAGCTGAGGGGTCCGTTTCAGGTGAAATACATTTTATTTCTTCCTCTCCTGTAATTAAGAGTTTGCACTTCTCCCTTTCAGGAGAAATCCCTGAAACAACAAAAAAATGAAAAATCATGCAATGTTCTCCAAGTGACTTGAATTTTATCTGTAACAGCATTTAGAATAAAGTTGAATCTTACAACAGGTAATTACTGGGTAAGTTCTGTTGTGTATTAGAAATTAATAAACAGCTAAGGCGTGTGATAGCCAAACTTTAATTAGATTTCTCAGGTGGCTAAACCTTTTCCTTTAGGTGAAATTTGTGTGTATGTATATATATATATGAATGGTATTTTTAAGATCAGGAATGGACTGTTTTTGGTGTTTCTGATAAATCACTTAGAAACTTCCACCAGGAGAGGACACATCCACCTCAGAACTCCAGGCAGTCATCAGGAAGACGCCTCAGGCACCCTGTCCCTTCCTGCGAGCCCTCAGGACCCTGGCTCTAGTCCACATGCACAGCCCTCCCTGCTCCCTTCCCAACCTCACACTCAGCCCACCCAGTCACTCCAAGGCCCGCCCCCCAGGGACCTGTCATTAGGCACAGCTCCTCACAATGCTCAGTGTTACGTTTTCCACCTTCTCATTTCTAACACCCAGTTTTTGCCCTTGTCCCTTCTACACCCCAACTCTAAAGAGAACTTCCTGCCATGCACTGACCCTCCCAGATTTTCTCTCCCCACCACCCCCATGAAAGTCGATCTAAAGCTCATCATCAGAAACATTCTCTTGCATGTCCTCAACTCACTGTACTCATGGCACAATCCCAGAGAGCATCACTTTGATTTTTCTCCCTATGATGCATGCACTGGCAAAGAACCCTGCCTGATGGTCTCAGCTTCAGTTCACCACCACTGAAGTCAGGGGGGCCCTGTGTGGCCGCAGCCCCACTGTGACACTGGGGCAGCAGGAACTGCCGACCTGGTGCAGCTGACACCCTCAGGGGAAGCTGTGTGCAGGCACCTGTTGGCTGTTCTAGCCACTCCTTCTTCCCAGTGTGCCCCACACCCTACAGCATCTCTGCTTCACCACCCCCTCAACAGGCTGATGGGGGCAAAGGTCACAGCCATGTCTCTGTTAGCCTCCCTGTCCTGCTCTAAACCTACATCTGTTAAAACCAGGAGCAAGCAGGCCAGACAGCACTGAGATTATTGAAGATTGCTTGGGAGGGCCTGACAAATGCAGCGAGAAGAGAAATAATCAGAAGCCCAACAAAAACTTTCTTATTAGTGATAAAGGCTGAACATTAAGAACATTTAAGATTCATAGCAATACAGAGGAAAGGGAGCCCTTATACACTGATGGTGGGAATGTAAACTGGTGCAGCCACACAAAAGGGTAACTGTGTGTGGTGATGAGCATGTTAATTGGCTTGTTTGTGGTGATCATTACAAAACACTATGTTGTTTGTAGTAACTTATGGTGAAAAAGAATATGAAAATGAGTATATGTATGTTCCTGTATGACTGAAGTATTGTGCTGTACACCAGAAATTGGCACATATGTCAATAAAATATATACATAAAATTAAAAAAAAATAACAAACCCAAAACTCCATGTTATACACCTTAAATATATACAACTTTTTATTTGCCAATAACAACTCAATAAAGCTGGGAAAAGAATTAAAAGCCACATGAATGGCTATTATACTCTGGATACAACCTACTCCCATGGCCACATCCAGCTGCAAAAGGAAGCTGGGAAATGTGGTCTCTGCCCAAGTGGCCACGTGACAACCCAGACCCAGGGCAGGCATGGGGAGCCCAGCACTAAGAAGGAGGGAGGAAGAACTAGACACCATGGGACAGCAGTGATTTCTACCCAACATGCACAGACACACACACACACACACCATGTCCCAGAGACGCGAGTAAAATGGGGGAATACATCAAGAAAAAGAAGGCCACGGACTCCAGGCAGTAAGAGATCTAACTGACATGAGAACAGGTAAAGACAGAGGCCAGGATGACAGCTTTCCAGCAGGTCAAAGGAAAACCTCGTCTAGTTTGGAGCAGGTCAGAGGGGAGGCCAAAGAAATGGTTCCAAGAAGACCAAACCCACATAATATCTAGTGTATCTGGATGATCTGAGAAGAGATAAACATACCTAGGGGAAAGTTTGGCAAGAAACTAGAAATAAGCATGTGGAAAACAAAGCAAAAATAAAAATTATTCACAAAGGGAAAACAAAATATTGTGCCAGAAAGAAAAGTAGTCATGGTACAATTAGCTTTGACTAGAATATACATGGTCAAAATAATTCCAGCACTGCATCCTGGTTTCACCACGATCGTAAGTATGCGTGGAGGAGGTGGGGGCGGGACGTACAGTCATATCTGGAGAGGCCAGGGGAGGAGAACTGATGGGGAAAGGCAGCTACTACACCTTATCCTCCAAAGTATGAAGTCCACAGACAAGGCCTTAGACTAAAAACCTAAAAATAATAAAAGTTTGTGATTTATAATTGCTGATATAAGAAAACAGTAAAGGAGTTGAAAGTGGTTGACTCTGGGAAGCAGAAAATAAGGTGATGAGTGAGGTCTAGGAAATGTTGTTTTTGGTAACAGACTTCCAGAGTGACTTGGCCTTTTTATAATAATAGAACTAGACTTTATAACTTTCATAACAATAGAACTAGATTTTAAAATAAAAACAAAATTTATGAGATTAATAAGAACATAATCTCTTGGTAGCAAAGTTATAGGTAATTTCAATTTTCTACAGCATAGTTTTTCATATTTTCTAAATGTTTTACAGTGAAAATATACTATTATAGTCAAGGGGAAGAAAATTAGTTTAAAAAAATGTGGGTGCTTTGTTACTGGCCATGAAAATGTAATTCATATTGGATTAACCACCTACTGAAAGTAAGAATAAATGATGGGCAAAAAATACATTTAAAAGCTATTGGGAAGCCCTGGGGTAGGTGACGCAGTGAGGCCAAAGGGGAGAAGGCAGATACTGAGATAAATTCCACCTCCCCTCACCCCGCATCCTGAAGGCATTTCCTAAACACCAGCACAGGGGGACAGAATGCAAGCAGGGGCAAGTCTTACTGGGTTGAAAGCCTGAGGCCACCAAAGTGACCCAGACTCCAAGGAAGGAATCACCAAAAAGAAACTCAAATCTATGTAAAAGTTCCACTAAGGACAACAAAAAAATCCCCTCAATTTTCATCTAGCTCCTAAATCACACAAGCAACAGGCCAAGAAAACCAGCATAAATGGCAGCCAGGAAGATGAGCAGCCGGGCAAAGAGCTGAGCAGCTGGTGGTGTCTGGGAGAGACCCAGGAGAGCAGTAAATAGACATCAACAACTCTGAGCTGAAAGATCAAGGCACAGGAATGAGGGCTACAGCCCGGAGTCAAGCTGGCAATCCAGACCACAAACAGGCCATGACTAACTTCAACGGTATCAAGGTAATCTGCTGGTATTATTTAGTTTTAAGAAGAAAACTTAATCTTCTTTGAAGAGAGATAACATTATCCAGAGGCTATTAAATTTTTCAGCCACAATATCTGGCATCCATACAAAAATTCTAATGTATGCCTTGGTTTTGTACAGCCTGCAAGTTATGAAAAGCATTTACATTTTTAAAGGGCTGTAGAAAAATTTTAAAGGAATAATATGCTCACAAAGGCTAGAATATTTACAATCTTACAATTATACACAAAAAATCATTAATCTGCTATAAAGCATGGTCTATAAAAAACAAACAGGAAAAAAATGACTGAAAACCAAGAAAAGAGACAACAGAAACAGAACAGACCTAGATAACCCAGAAACAGATCTAAATAATCCAGCTCTGAGATTTATCAAGGAGAAACTTTAAAATAACTTTGATTAACATGTTCAAGGAAACAAAGCAAGATGGGTGGCAAATGGACAAATCCATATTCTTTATAAAAGAACATGAAATGGATATTCTAGAATTGAAAACCAGTATCTGATATTAGGAACTCATTGGATTCATGTAACACATGTAAGAGAAAGCAGGAGAGGACTAGGGAAATGCTAGAGGGTCAACAAAAGTAAAATGGAAAAAGGTAAAAAAGTAGAATAGAGCACAAAAGATACATGTGACAAATTCGAAGGGTCTAATGTATGTGTCACTAGAGCCCAAAAAGAGAGAACAGGCAGATGCAATACAGGAGGACCTAAATGACACAATTTCCCCCAAACTGATAAAAGATATCAACCTCCAGGTTTAAGAAGCTGAAAAAACCCAAAGCAGATTAAAAACAAACGAAACTCTCTAGGCATATCCTGGTAAAATTGCTGAAAAACCGAGAGAAACTATTAGATGAGTTTAAAGAGAAACACCTATCCCTATCATTTTCAAACAAACAAAAATAAGACATAAAACTGACATAATTTGGATACCAGAAGAAAATGTAGAGATACCTTTAAAGTAAAAAAAGAAAACAAAGAAATAAAGCAAAAACAAACCAACTAACCCCTCCCACATCTACCTAGAATTTAATACATAGTGAAAATCCCTTACCAATTAAAAAATGGGCAGAAGATCTGAACAGACACCTCACCAAAGAAGACACAGAAGGCAGTTAAGCATATGTAAAGATGCTCCATGTCACATACTATTAGGAAATTGCAAATTAGAAAAATGTATCATCACTACACACAAAATATGATGGCTAAAACCCCGACAATGACAACACCAAATGCTGCTGAGGACGTGGAGCAACAGGAACTCCCATTGCTGCTGACGGGAACGCAGAATGGCACAGTCACTTTCAGAGACAGTTTGCTAGTTTCTTACAAAACTAAACATATTCTTGCCATGTGATCAGCAATCATGCTCCTTGACATATACTTTGGTAAGTTGAAATCTTATGTCCACACAAACACCTGCAAATAGATGTTACAACAGTTTTATTCATAATCACCAAAAGTTGGAAGCAACTAAGCTGCCCTTCAGTTAAGTGAATAAACTATTAAATAACCTATATTGACAAACTGGGGTGCCCACACAGTGGAATATTATTCAGTGATAAAAAGAAGTGAGCTGTCAAGCCATGAAGAGACACGGAGGAACCTTAAATGCATGTTACTAAGTGAAAGAAGTCAGTGTGATAAGGCTACACACTGTGATTCCAACCACATGACTTTCTGAAAAAGGCAGAACCACGGAGACAGCACAGCAATCAATGGCTGTTAGGAGTTTGGGGAGCAGGAGGGATGATATGTAGAGCACATGGGTTTTTCAGGGCAGGAAACTCCTGTGGATGTTACTGTCATGGTGGATACAGGCCAATATACATTTGTCAAAATCCACAGAAAATACAACAGCAAGAGTGAAGCCCTGAGGTAAACTACAGATTTGGGGTAATAATAATGTGTCAGTGTTGATTTGTTGATTGTAACACATGCATCACTCTTGGGGGAATTGTTGGTTAGGGAGAAGGTTGTATATGGGAACTCTCTGTACTTTCTGCTCAATTTTTCTGTGAACCCAAAACTACTTTAAAACAGAAGTCTATGAAAACAAACAAACAAATCATGTACTAGAAAAATAAACCCCATAACAAAACATATTCTAAGAAAATTAGATTTTAAGGAGAAAAGTACCCTTTGAGTATCTAAGCAAAAGGACCAAGTCACTTATAGGAAAAGAAAAGACTGTCACCAGACTTTCTGACTGCTATGCTTTATGCTACAATAAAACAGAGTTATACATTAAAGACATTCAAGGAGAGGAAATGTAAGTCAAGGATTTAATTTAGCCCAGCCTACTCCAAGAATAACGTCTTCAGACAAAGTGCTAGGAACATGCAAAATCTCTGGTGGACCTGTTCAGATGAGCTCTTCCTAAGGAATTATTACAAAAGAGCTTCCACAATCAAAAAGATGAAAGAGACACTGACTAAGGACTGGAAGACTAAAGACACAGCAAGTCCATTGCATCTGTCATTTAATCCACAAAACTATTCTTGATGCCAGTGTTTCCATTCTACACACAGAGAAATGGGATGTCAAAGGCAGAGGAATCCGTCCATGGTTGCTGGAAAGTGATGGAACCAGAACTTTCTTTCTATGAGATGCAGATACATATTAACTAAACCTCTGCATCCTTACAAACTGCCTAGAGATTCATTCTCTCCCTTATCTACCCAACTAGCTCTTTTCCCCTTTGGCTCAGCTCAAAATCCCCCTGTCTCTCTGTGACTTTCCCTGATCCCGAAAGGTCTCTCATCACAATAGCACTGTACAGCACTGACAACACAAAGCCTCCTCAGCTGTGGTCCCACAGCACAGGTGACACCACCAACACAGACCACAGACCACACGCAATTTCTGTGCTGGTAACAACCATGACCTCTTTGTCTTAAAATCCCAGCACAGAGCATATTCTAAGTACATGCAGTTAGAAGAAAAATTTTAAGGGGGGCAGATGACAACTCTGGGAAGCCTTCAACTATCAAAGATAAGGTCAATTACTTACACATCTCTGAACTACCTCTTAACTTTGTGCATACTTTGATTTTTGACCTTTTCATGCAAAATTATGCTTCACTGGTTTTCACTTGTGTCCATCCTTCGAGAGCAAGAATGATCTTTTACTCTTTGTAGCTTTACCACCTCACACATAATAGTACGCACAGCCAGTAAGTGTTCACTAAATAGCTGGTAAACTGGATTTTTAAAAAGTGAGACAAACCATAAAAAAGACTTTCCAGTCCCAATTCTACACAGATGGACTACTTGTATGGAGAAGGAGAGCCCTGCTCTCACACTGCCTGAGTCTCATCACAGATCAAATTACATATGTTTGAGCAATAAAAATTTTAAATAAGTGGAATCAGAATCTGATGTTTTAAAAGTAATGGTTCTAATGAATGTATTTAGGACTTCTGATCACAAAATAATCTGAAATTTTTATCATCATTTTTGAAAGTGTTTCAGCCTGGAGGCTTTTTTTTCTTTCTGAACAAAGCCTGGGGCATTTTGAGAACAGGCTCAGACTGAGACGGAAAAATGCTGTTCCCAGTATTTTTGATTTAGATTAGTATTTGGCATAAACTGCACAACTTTCAGACTCAAGAGTGTGAACAAATTCATTACAAATACACACACTTTGTGTATCTGCCCTTTTATCAAACAAATATATATACTTTATTCAAAGCATCTTTCCCTTTAATATTAAAGAAAATGCTATAATGGTTACAGGCTGGGAGGTCCACTCTTAATAAATAATGAACAACCTACTTCTGCTACTTTAGTAACAAGCGTGTAGGTTCATTTCAGTAGCTAACTCTCAGCATCTGGTTAATCCCTTTTTACACAACGTGAACAGCTACACCTCCCGGGTTATTTCTCTGTCAGTTTTGGGTGAGTTTTACTCTAAGCATTAAGGAGAGGCAAGTAAAAAGGAAGAGAGAGCAGGAGCAAGCGTGAACACACAGAAACGTGAAGTACACACATTCAAGCCTTCAAACAACTTCCAAGAAATAAAAACTTCCTCTTTGGAAAAGCTGTTAAACCTTAAAACACCCATCTTATAACAAAAACATTCTGTGTTTGTGCAGGTGTGACACTGACACCCACCATGCACATGGACCGTTCGGTGTTTTCCTCTTGCCTCGCAGGAGCTCATCCTCCCCAGTCTTGGGGTAATGCCTGCTGTCCTCACTTCAGAAACCTGTCGTCTTCTAGTAAACATGATTGCTGAGTCCACAGGGAAAACACCACTCATCTCAGCGCACTGCTCCCCCACCTTTCTCCACCGGAAACATCATTCAGACTGCCCTGTATTTCTGGCGCCCCCTCCACCATAGACATTTTCTTCTCCTTTATTTTTAGAGCCCATTTAGCTTAAATCAGATCAAAACTCCAAACAACCATTCAAGACAACTCCCCAGAAAATGCAATCATTCTCCATCTAACTAGAAAATCATCATAATAAAAAGATAATCTATTGCAAATAATTCATTTAAAATAGACACATCTTTGATTTTTAGTATTACTTCTAGTCTCTGCTCACCAATCCTAAGCGTTGTGTTCTCCAACGGCGCCGTCAGCAGCTGTAGTTCAGCTACTCCAAGTATCTTAAGAACACAGGGCTTCTGCCCTAGACTTTTCTTGAAGATCCACCAGGATCTAATTTAATAACCTCTCCCACTCTATGTTCTAGAAAAAAAAGACAGAAAAAATTTTCAGTAGTAGAACATAACAACACCACCACATTATCAAGCAGATTTTTAATGCCTTCTACCCAACTGAGCGCTTTACAGGAGAAAAGGTCATATCACAAACATGACTTGATGACAATGCTTAAAAAAGACTTTCAGGGAATGAATAGTAAATGATAGAATGGACATAAGCTACTACTACTACTAATAAAAAAATACATTGAAGTTGCCTGGTAAAATACTTATGAATTAAACTTTAGGGAATATAAAAATGAAAAAAAAAACAAATTATATTTCTATAACTTTTTATTTGAGAAAAAAATTTAAACCTAAGATACTTAAGAATAACTTGGAGTAGCACAAAAATAGATAAAATGTAAATTAATATTTTGTTTCTATAAGTCTAATTGAAGAGAACAAAAAACAAATCCTGAGATAAATGCACATATGAATAAAAGTGGAGAAAAGTATTTCTAAGAAAATGTATTTCATCTTATATATCATAAGTAGGCACCTGATACTCCCTTTTGACAATAATATTTTGGGGTAAGCCTTTTTCAATAAAATTTGGCAAAGCAAAAAATAGAAAATTATCTACTGATGTTTGAGCCTTTAGAACACTGATAATAGTATATGAAGCATACAGGTGCCTATCAGGAAGGGACAGGTTATAATCTCAAATATACATGTTGATGCAAATTTTTATGTATTAGTCCATGAAATTTAGGATCTGCAAATTAGCAGGTACTATTCAGTTTTGTTCAGCCAACATGATTGCCAATAGGGAATCCATTTTTTAAAAGGATAGTTAAAAAGAGAGAGAGCCCAGAAACAGACCCATAACTTATGGTCACATGGCGTTTGATAAAGGGGCCAAAGCGATCTAAATGGGGTCAGGGGGTAGTCTTAGTGTGGGGAGGCAGAGTGGCTGGTGCTCTTGCACAGAGCTACCTGGGGAGAGAACTTGGGGTAACTGAAAAGTGGCCCTTGGAGCCTTAAGCTGAATGCTGATCAGCAAGTGTGTGAGACAATCACTGCAGTCTAGGGAAGAGATCACCCAAAAAAAGTAGAAGGAATAATACTCTGAGTTCAGGGTCAGAAATAGTCCCCATTCCCACCAGCCAGAAAAGGAAGCCTTAACAATTCACAAGGCTGCAGGCAGGTCACTCAGAAAGGTTTCTGACCAGCAATGGGGAAAGGTGAGCCACAGACTAAACATGGCACTGGCTCCCCTGACTAAGTCCAACATCAGACCTAAAGGGTCAGCCATTTACAAGTAACTGAACTGTGTCCCAGAACGGGTCAGGAACGTTTACAGGAATACAGAAGTATACAGCACCCATCAAGGTAAAATTCACTGTTCAGCCTTCTAACAAAAATGGCCACACAAGCACAGGAGCAGGAAAAGTCAATGTATAATAAAGAGAGGAAAAACTAACCAACCAAAACCAACCCCAAAATGACAGAGATCATGCAACTAGGAGACAGAGACACTTATAACTGTCATTATAACTAAATTCTACATGTTCAACAAGCTATAGACAAGACCGATGATAAAAACTAGGGACAAGGAAACATTAACAAGATACACACTGAACTTCTAGCAAGGAAGACAGAAAAAGCTGGAAAAAATAATGATGGCAAAAAATAAATTCCAAATTTGATGAAAACTATATCCTCACAAATCCAGGAAGCTCAATGAAAGTCAAGCAAAAGAAACATAAGGAAAATGACACTGAGGAACAGCATAATCAAATTTGCTAAAACCAAGGCTTTGGGGGAAAACTCTAAAATGCAACCAGAGAAAATAAGACACATCATAAACAGAGAGATAAAGAATGAGGCTGTCAGAAAACCCTGAGAAGTGCAAACTAGAAACACTGGAGCGACACTACTGAAGCACTAAAGGAATAAAACATCAACTAGGAATTCTCTACCCATAAAAAAATATCTTTCCAAAAGGAAGAAAAAGTCAACACTTTCATAGACATACAAAGGCTGAAAGAACTCATCTCCAGAGCATCGTCTTCGACCGTACCCGGCGCTGAGCTGGCCTGCACACGTGCGCCCGGCCTGGCCGCTCCCCGCCAGCCCGCGTGCAGCTCAGGCTCAGCCCCTGGCACAGCTCTTGAGGCTGGCCAGGCTCAGCCCCTGGCACCTCTCTTGAGGCTGGCCAGGCTCACTCCTCAGCACAGCTCGCCCTCGGGAGTCACCCCGGGCCTCCCGAGACTGGCCGATGCCCACACGTGCGCTCGCGGCAGCGCGGTTACCCCCGGGGGACCCAGCCTGGCCCCCAGGGCCCTCAGTGCGCAGAAGGCACGGTGAGACCCTCCACACCCGGCCCGGCGCCTTCCCAGACCCCGCCGAGTGCACTGCGGGCCCCCCGAACCGGACCTCCTTCTGGTCATGGGGGTGCTAACGTGGCGGGGAGGGATCCGGGGACATGACGGAGATCTGGGAGCAGTGCCCGCTTGCCCCGCAGCTGTAGTAACAGCCTGCCATCCAGGCGTCACGCTCTCCTTTCTCACTCGTAGCAAAACACCTCTGGCCCCCAGGTGCGCCCCCTCCTCCGCGCCCCACCGCTCGGACTGGCCCCTCTGCAAGCACTTCCCAAGGCCGAGAAGGACGCGTCCAGGGTCAGCCCCACCGCGGGCATCACCAGCCGGCCTCCCGTCTACCCCTTCCTGCGATCTCCGGAGCCGGCCTTTCCCTCTCCTATCCCGGAGCATCTTCATGGGCAGCGATCAGCCCGGGTCAGAGGGGCCCTGCTTCTCTTTCCCCTCTTCTTGAGCTTTAAGATTTTGATTTAACGGACATAGTATTTCTCGCTTATTCTGAAAGTTAAAATGTTGTATTTTAGTAGGTATAGGACTAAGTAAAATGATGACAAGGGAAAATCTGGAAACTGTACCTGCTGAAGTAGCACTGTTGGTCTTCTGCGTTTCTTCCAAGGTTTCCTGAGTGTCAGTTAACCTTCTGTCCTTTAAACACAGACAGTTACAAAGTAAGAGATAATGTTTTCTTTAAAGTCTACCTTAAAATTTTTTGATATTTTTTACTACTTGTTTTTCATTAACATTTCAAGCTCCTTGTGAATTTTTTAATTCCTGCAAAATGTTAACATAGCTTCCTTCACTATCAGCAAGGAGAAACAGTTAAATATCATCTCATAGACTAATATACAGTAGAAGGGCCAATTCTCAATTATTTATCATTGTTTTGGATTACCTCATCACATGTTTAACTATAGTCTCTTTTTCTTGGGCACCTGATTATTGGTAATTTTAAATTTATGGTAGAAATTTTAAAAATTAATTCATATACTTAATGAGAGCTAAGGAAGTTTTGATGAGTGAGTAATTCAAGTTAGGTTGCATTGTTCTGAAGCTGTCTTTATGTTTCAGGTACATGTATTCCTGTTAGCTGTGCTACTTAATAAGCATAATTGAGAATTGGCTTTTCCCCCTAAGGAAAGAGTATCAATAAAGAATTCTGACTCCTTTGTACTAATGATAATATAAATTGCCTTTTGATTAGTACAACCAGAGCAATCTAGACCACCTAGAATTTTTAGATATATGAAAAGAAGAAATTAGTGTTAAGAAAACTATGAAAGCAAAGTTATCTGAAAGACTCAGGGTGAGGAAAAGTAATTCTCAAGGTTTTAAATAAGTGATATTTATTTGCCAAGAAAACACATAGAGAAAAACCACTTAGTTACTTGAATTACCTCAAATTTTATTAAATAGTGGTCAGCTTTAAAGTAACACATGCCAATCAGACAAAGAGCACTTTTACCCAGTAAAGCAGTCAGGAATTAGCAGCCACTACAACCAGAGAGGTGACAGCTACTTGAGATGGGAGCCTGGGGAGGAGGACGGGACCCATGCAGTGGCCCCTGAGGCTGAGGAGGACAGCGAGGCACCAGAGAGAGACCACACCCACGTGAAGTCAGTGTTTCCTACATGAAGATCCTGAGTGTGACCAAGACTTGTATTTACTATGCAGTCTAACTTTCAAGATAAACACAAAGGCTGTAAAAAACTGGTGTGCCAGTAACAGCAGTGCTGTCTGCAAAGATGTAATGAAATTCAACAGATGAAAGGCACAGACTTCAACTCAGGAAAGGAGAAAAGTAGGCTAATGTGAGACATGACTCCGTAGACTTCTTCCTCAGCCTGCTGAACTCCAGGAGGGAATTCCATATCATGAACCCACTCCCCTCGACCTCAGAACAGAGCTCTGACATTTCAGATGACACCCAGCACTTACTCCCAAGTTTAACTTCCTACTTGCCCATGTTTCTTTGTTTTACTACCCACATGGCACAACAGAGATTCAACAGCAGAAGGTTAGAGAAACAGCTGATGAGTTAACTGTGACTCTGCTTACACTTAATTCAGTCCTATAGCATTTGCTATGCCAAACATTTTAAAATACATGTAAACATGTCTTGCACAGTATTCACAGAGTTAATTAAGTATCAAAAAGACATTATTTTTTAAAAGGTGAAACTAATTGTGAGCTAGGATTTAAAAATGTTTATTGCATTAGTTTTCATACATTTCTATATTTTTTGTTCAATGTTCTTTTAAAGCAAAAAAAAAGTCATTTTAATATATTTTTA
Source organism: Camelus ferus (assembly GCF_009834535.1). NCBI lineage: Eukaryota > Metazoa > Chordata > Mammalia > Artiodactyla > Camelidae > Camelus > Camelus ferus. The sequence continues at coordinate 62,823,502 of NC_045709.1, forward strand.
TCTACCAGGTGGTCTTAGATATAAAACCTAAAAGCAGTGAGGCTCCAATATCCAGAGTAAAAAATATGCAAAAAATCTTAAGTAATTCTTTTTCTTAGAAAAACCTATTGGAACATTAGGAATTAATGTAATTTCATAAAATTTAAGCCTTTTAATAATTTTTTGACTTTGAGGAATTCTAAATTTTAGGAAACTTACCAAACCCACTCCTTTCAAAGTTGAAGTCACAGAAATAACAGGTCTCATCTGCTGCTTTGAGGGAGAGCCACCTGCCCCATGCTGCCCCGAGGGCAGAAACATATCTGAGTTCTTTATTCCTTTAGCCACCAGCTGTCATAGAGAATGCAAGCACAGTGGGAAACTTACATTTGCATGAGGAGATAAAGTGGTATCTACAAGATCACTGTCTATCCACTCTTTCAAGGAGTTCTTTTTTCTTTTCAGTTGAAGTACAGTCATTACAATGTGTCAATTTCTGGTGTCCAGCACAGTGTCCCAGTCACGCACATACATACATATATTCGTTTCCATATTCTTTTTTGTTTAAGTTTTATTTTGTGGGGGGAGGTAATTAGGTTTGTTTATTTATTTATCTATTTATCTATTTTTAGAGGTGGTACAGGTGATTGAACCCAGGAACCCGTGCATGCTAATCATGTGCTCAACCACTTGAGCTATGCCCTCCCCCTGATATTCTTTTTCATTGAAGGTTATTACAAGAGATTGAACATAGTTCCCTGTGCTATACAGCAGAATTTATTTTTTTTATCAAAAACTTCTTTTCATTCCTCAATTTTTGCTGCTCTAGGCAATCACCTGGTGCTGGGGAAAGACTGGTGAACAGAAAGACCTCTAGCCTCAAAGTAAACATAACTGTGTGTCGCACAGCACTAAATAACTCCTTTCCATTGCATTAACAGTGTTTCACAAACTGCCTTCTATAAGATTACAAGATTAAACATTAGCCCTCTTCCTTTAATTTTAATCCATTACAAAACCTGGCAGAAAGAAAAACTATTTTATTTATTAATCTTATACTTCAAAAACAAATGCTTTTACAATTCAAGTTTTCTATGCCAAACATTTTTCAAGTTTGGCACAATCTTCTTAAAGTTTGAATATCAATCATCCAACATGAGAGCCCTGATGATAAAAATGTCAACATAAGTAAGAAAGGAAAAAGCAAAAGGGCCAGGTAATGAGATTTATATCACTAAAAATATCATTTGTTATATTCATATATGTGCTGCTTTTATCTTGCACATTTTTTTGTGAAAATAAGATTCTGAACTTTCAATAAATATAAGGAAACAGCATTGAACAATAAGCACAGAGCAACATGGCAGCAAGCCCACTCCCTACTTCCATCTCTTCTTCAAACCAGTAAACAAGAATTTCAAACACACTATTTACTGAGCATCTTCTAAGCATGAGATAGTAATACAATTCTAATACTTAGCTTTGTGGACTTTCATTTTATGCAAGTATCTGTTTTGTTCAAAAGAAGATGGAAATAGCCAATACAATGTTGAAGGGACAAAGTTAAAAGAATGACACTACTTGACTTCCAGACTTACTAAAAGCTACAGTAATCAAGACAGTAATCAATATGTTAATGAAAGAATAGCAAATGGATCAATGGAATAGAACAGAGAGCCCAGAAACAGACCCAGACAAATAGAGTAAACTAATCTTTAACAAAGGGGCAAAGGCCATTCCATGGAGAAAGGACAGTCTTAGCAACAGAATGTGCTGGAAGAGCTGGACACCCACAGGCAAACAAACAAACAAAAACCTTATACTCATCACAAAAATTAATTCACCATTTATTACAGAACTAAATGTAAAACCCAAAACTGCAAAACTCCTAGAAGAGAAAATCCACATGACCTTGGGTTTGGCAATGACTTCTGAGATACAACACCAAAAGCACAATCCATGAAAGAGAGTTAATAAGCCAGATTTCATTAAATTTAAGAACTTCTGCTCTGTGAAAGACACTGTCAAGAGAATGAAAAGACAAGCCACAGAATGGGAGAAAAGATGTACAAATGAAATACAGACAGAAAGGGCTGTTAATCAAAATACACAAAGAACTATTAAAAGTCAAAAATAAGAAAGAAAACAACCCAGTTAAAAAATGGGCAAAAGATCTGAACAGACACCTCACCAAAGAAGACACACTGAAGGCAGTTAAGCATATGTAAAGATGCTCCACGTCACATGCTATTAAGAAATTGCAAAATAGAACAATGTAGCACTGCTACACACCAACTGTGACAGCTAAAACCCCAACACTGACAACACCAAATGCTGCTGAGGACATGGAGCAACAGGAACTCCCATCGCTGTTGATGGGAACGCAGAATGGCACAGTCACTTTCAGAGACAGTTTCATGGTTTCTTACAAAACTAAAACATACTCTTCATATGATCCAGCAATCACGCTCCCTGGTATTTACCCAAAGGAGCTGAGAACTTATTTCCACACAAAAATGTACACACACACATTCACAGCAATTTTATTCATAAACACCAAAACCTGAAAGCAACCAAGATGCCTTTCAGTAGGTAAATGTTAAAAAACTGTTACATACATGGAATAAAAAGAAGTGAGCTATCAAGTCAGGCAAATCAAGGAGGAACCTGACATGAGTATTACTAACAGCAATCAACCTGAAGAGGCCACATGACATTCTGGGAAAGGCAGAACTACAGAGACAGTAGCAAGGTCAGTGGCTGCCAGGGGCTGGTGAGGGATGAACAGGCAGAGCACAGAGGATTTTAGGGCCTGAAGATATCATGTATGATATTGCAATGATGGATATGTATCATTACCCAAGTGTCTAGAACCACAGAATGTGCAAAAGCAAGAGGGAATCATGATGTGAACTAGAAACTTCCAGGGATGACATGTCAGCGCAGGTTCATCAGTCATAACAAATGTACCATCTGGTGGGGCACGCTGGCAATGAGGGAGGCCACATACCTGGGGGGGCGGGGTACATGGAAAAATCTCTGTAATATCCTCTCAATTTTGCTGTGAGTCTAAAAATGCTCTTAAAAAAATAAGTGTGTATTAAAAAAGAAGAGGAGGATGAAAAAATTGCTTTAATCCCATAGTTCAGCACTGTTGAGAAAGTATTCTGATATTTAAGATGTTATTATAAATAACTTTTCAAATGAATCTAGAGCTCACAAAACTCAGTATTATCCCCTTAAAAGATTATACAGAAGTGTTTTGAAACTTTATAATCGTCTTATTACCATAAATTATATTCCAAAATGGAACATAAATCCTGAGGATGTATAACATGCTCCAACTGGTTCTGAACAGCAGCATTTTTAAAACAAAGTATGCCACTTCCCTATGTGATTATTCTGAAGGAAACAAATAAATTTGGATGTACAAACTATGCCATTTTATTTAACTCAATAATTACTGATTTGAGAATTTGAGAGTTATTTGAGAATTCTAGCTCAGTAAACCTAGAAAACTAACTGCAATTAATAATTTTCAAACAAAAAAAAAAAAGGAGGAAGAATCAAAATGATAGCAAAATGCTTCCCCTGAAAGGATTACAGCCTAGAAGAGAGGGGAGCATAAACCAGCCAGCAGTCACAGTGAGATCAGAGCAGACAGCTTGTACGCCTAGTGATCTGGGGGGCACAGACCCGGGGACGCGCCCGCGGAGAGAAGCCAGGACAGCGCGGGGGCACAGCCAGGGCACGGGTGGGGCTCACACACACACCCCCGTGCCCACGTTCCAGCTCCTCGACTCTGCGCTGCTTCTCACCCTCTGGACTTCAAACTTTTTCTGAGATGAGAATGCTGTACAAAGTGTCCCGTTGTTACAGGGATTAAATATGATACTTTATATAAAGTGCACAGCTGTGTGCCTAATGAGCAGCCATAATTATTATAGTTCAGTAAATACTTCGTTTCCGTTAAACAGGGCTATTTGGTTTAAACACCAAAAATCTGGTTTTCTCCCCTGATGAGATAAAGAAACTTACACAAAGCGTTTCTGACCTCTAGATTACAGAATAGAACAAAACCCTCCCGTGTGTGCATAATGAGAATTTAAAGCTTTAACACTGCATGTAAAGGTCTATGACACAGAAGTCAACAAGAAGCAGAAACCTGGAAGACAAGTACTTTACATTATGAGCTTGAAAAAATCTTAAGATAAAAATGTGATCAGAAAAGTAACTTAATTGTATGAATAAACAACAGTGATAATATGAATTTCACCAATTTCACTCAAATAAGAACAGCACCAACCTACCTTCTCAACCTGATACAATTTTCACATATGCTTTTAGAGGTGATCTCAAAAGTCAGTTCCAAAATCACTGGGAAGATTCTGTAATAGGAACATTAAAGCAACTCTTAGTAAAAGAAAAAAAAAAAATCACCCATCTACTCGTGCTCTGGCTAATTACAGTCTGCTTACCTACACTCTCTTTGACGCTCATCCATGCACACACAGAATTCTTACGTGATGTACACAAGGCACAGCACAACCCTCTGGAACTGCAGACACAGGGCCGGAGAAAAACATACAAACCTCTTTGGAATACTTAGAAGATCTGCCTTTAGTTAATGGCAGAAGTCACATAAGGGGATTGAAAACCCTTTTTTTGACTTTATATACTTATGTTTTAAAATATACTGAACAGAGACATTTCTATATTAATCTCAACCTCAAGAGGAACCTAAAGTAATGGATAAAAAATTTGCTTATGGATAAAGTGCTGTAAGTTAAACACAGCATGAGACCAGTAATAATAAAACTCATGACAGGGAGGTTAGGGTCTGATGTAGGAAATCTCTGTTAAGTATCATCACACTACTCATCTCTGAAAGGAAATCTTCTCTTAATCAACAGGAGGTATTTTAATGAAAATGTTTCACATGTCATACTAAAAGTTTACTCTGTATTATATTAAAATCCGCCTGGCTGCCATAGATGGCTAACGACGGTATGCAATCTCCAACCTAAGATATCCGACCCACCGCATAGACAAGGCTGTTGGCATCTTTATAACAAGGCTGTTCTGCAGCCTTTAGTAAATGCCCATGTTCATAACCAAACAGACCAGTCTCTTCTCTGGGTCAACTAAGCTAAACATGCCAAAAGAACCCAAAATGGTGGACAAGCAAAGACAATCAGACATATGAAAACTAAACCAAAGAACAAAAACAAACAGAATATCCTACCAACTGTTACAATTACTTCATAACAAAACTAATTCAATTACTGAAAAATGACAGGCAGTTCAAGGTAACTACTGAGATGAGGCAACACCATTACAAGCCAAGATAATACACATAAGTAACTTACTAGTACAGACTTCAGCCTTCTGTGTAAACATCATGGATATATTATTTTTAAACAGAAATGTTAATGCTATTCAATATTAACCAGATCTCGAGATAGAAGATAATAATATATTTTTTAATTTGTCAAAAAAGAAAACACCCAATTGAGTTTTTAATTCAGAAAGATGATCAAATATGATAAAACAACAACACAAGAAGTAACCAAATTAAGAAAATAAAAAACAAAGTTTTATAGAAGACAAAAACATAAAACTTCAAAACAAATAACCTAATTTTGTTACAAACTGATCACCCAGTTAAGTCTAGAATACATACTTCATTCTAACAGTTTTTCAAAATTCAAAGTTTTTAATTTGCAATATGAATGAAACATTGACTTGACAGTTTCTTAAGTCAGGTTTAAAAAAAAACTGCGTTAGATTTTTTCCTTAGATATTTTATCACAAGATTAATACATTCAAGACTTTCCTATTGCTTATTGCTCCACAAAAGGTTTTTATCACTGTAAAACTGCTTCTCCTTTAGCTGTCAATTTTACTATTTGCTGAAAAATTAACCAGCAGCGCCACCTAATGACAAGACTCAAAATTTCACCAAGTACTGAGGCCAAGTTTATAAATACATGAACTTACTAGTTTAGCTACTCTTGAAGTATAGATAAATACAAGTACTATTTCATCTCTACATGCTGAATGACTAGGAAGATTTTAATGTATGTTAGTAAAATACTATTAAATGCCCTGATTTCATATTCTGAGTATACAGTACTTTCACACATAATTTTATACAGCCTAAAAGTACATCATGGCAAAATTTTATCAAATTCATATTTAACTTCTCTAAACTCTACCTTTGAAATATAAACTATACCAAAATATAAAAGCATTTGTGTCAAAACAGTTTTTCTGAACCAGTATTGCTACAGGGCATTTGTAAGTGTGTCTAAGAATAAGAACATGCCAGAAGGGGTGAGCATGCCCACCCTGTGGAGGCCTCACAGGCCTTCCTGGCAGGTTAAAGAGCAGGACAAGAGAGAAACACCGATGAAACACACAAGAAAGAGTTAAATGGAATTAAAAAGAAACTCACACCAAAAAATAAAGTCTCTGAATTTCCCTAATTCTATTTTTCATTGAATTTTAATTACTAAATACATTGCTACCTTTTTAAAAATTGAATCTATCTTCCTTATATGCTTTACTCACAATATGAGCATGTATGCAGGCTGGGAAAGCAACACTTCAGCAACATTTCAGTGAAAAAATGTTATCGTCACACATGAAAATTATTCTCCCTTCTCAAGTCTTATTTAGTACTACAATTTTTACCATTAAAGGTGTCAAAAAGAAAAAGGTGTATAATCGGGTATACATGTCAAAGAATCAGAATAATTAAGTCAGTGATTTTTACCATTTGTTAGTTCAAAGACACTTTTGAGAATGCAGTGAAAGATCTGAGGGCGTACTGAATAAAAACTTATCAACATACAATCAAATCTTTAATTGACATTTCTCGGACTGAATAATGAATGCTAATGGCAACCTGAAATACCACATGAGCTGCTCTTGAGTTAGAGAAACTTAGGTGAGTGAGTAAATACAGACACAGAAGCCCCCTCCACCACATCTAGATTATGCTAAATCAGACTTTCTGTTGAAATAATTGCTTGGTAAGATAACTTCAGTCCATTCTCAGTAGATTAAAGTGGACTTAGTACTTACATGATGAGGATTATTATTTCTAGGCAAAATTCAGGAAACGTTAGAGAGGAAGACTTTCATTAGGAGATGAGGAAATAAAGGCCTATCAACATTAAGCCAATTCCCCAAACGTGCTAACGAGCAGGCAGAGCTGAGTCACAGACCACACCCCTGAGCCCCAGCCGCCTTCCTCCTCACTCCACCGGGATGTGCTCTCCGTGCAGGACTCTGAGCAGCGCGAGTCACAAAATTCCCCGTGATTATACCTATGTTACGACCCACCAGCTACCGCGCTGACCACTGTGATCAAATGCTTTGATGCCCGCATGTAATTCTACATAACAGATCACAACCTTAAATAAGGCTGATCTGCATGGAGCGTGAGCTCTTCATCGCATTTAATGGCTGCATCACTGTCCCCATCACCTTCTCTTGCTATGCAGACTGATGGAGTGGGTTACTAAAGACTAAACTACCCGCCAGGAGGGGCTTGTTTCCGTGGCCCTGCAGCTGGACGCCAGGACAAAGGCGGCGTGCTTACCGCGAGGAAGGCTGATTAGAAATGAACACGCTGAAGTTCGTGCTGAGTCATCTGGATATGTTATTTTGATGCAGTTTTTATTCTGTATTTTATTTTAGAGGAAAAATGCAAGGTTAAAAATGTAAATCTTTGTTGTTGTTTTTGTTGATGTTGTTATAGCTGAAACATTTATTCAATGTTATGCTTTTTGATTTTATTGAATTTCTCTTTATGCTCAATGCCAGTTTTATTTCTTATTGTATTCTATGGAAAATAAGATATATCATCCCTTTGTGGTATCTGAGCAGATAAGTACATTTTAGACTTAAGACTATTTATTGTGAATTAACATCTTTTTGCCCTATTTACCTTTTCACAACTTTTTAGTATAAGTTTCAAAAATATGGAAAAGTTGATAAGATAATGCAAGCAATATCCATACACCTCTAAGGTTCAACAATTGTTAAGTTTACTGTAATTGCTCTGTGTGTGTGTGTGTTTGTGTGCATGCATACATGCAGAAGGATGTATAAAGTATTTTGAGGTTAATTACAGACAACCTAGCTTTTCAATTTTAAGTAGTCTAGCATGCACTTTTTGAGGATAAAGACATCATTGTATATACTCAAAATACAGTTATTACATGTAAGAAATTTATTTAAGATAATAAAACTTTAGAAAATCATTTAAGTAATACATTACTTAAAAATAATATGCTTTAGCGTTATAGTGAAAAGTATGAGCCATGAAAGGCTTTTCTAAAACAGAGACCAAATATAGGAGGGAGCCGCTTTGCAGTGTAATCACAGTGCTTTCCTGTAGGATATGTTTATTGACAGACTCTTCAAACACTATCTCACACTTAACACAGACAGAGACAATGGATTTGGGAAAACAGAGAAATGATACAACTCAACAAAAGCTCAGACTTATCATATTCCATTTTCAGTCTTTTTAAAAACTTTTTAAAAACTTTTTATTCAAGCTGATGCAGGAAAAGAGATGTGGAGCATGAAGAGGGCTGTGTCCCAGGTCTGGGTTGAGCCTCTGGGACATGCCCTTCCAAGTGTGGGTCTTTGGATTCATGCAGGAAAGAACTCAAGTGTGAGCCACAGTTGAGTGAAGGTAGATTTATTCAGAGAGATACATTGAAAGGCAAGAGAAAGGCCATGAGGTGTGGGGGTTGGGTGCTCAGATTAAAAGTACACACTCCATAGACAGAATGTGGGCCGTCTCCAAAGAGGGAGAGATGGGGCAGCCACGAGGTGCTATGTTGCTAGTTTTCAAGGGCTTGGTGGCTTCATATGCTAATAAGTGGAAGGACAAGTCTAAGTAGCCTGGGGAAGTGGCTGGGATTCCCAGGAAGTTGGCCATTTCCCACTCTTTGACCTTTTGTGGCTAGCCTCGTGACTGCCATGGTGCCTGTGGGTGTGTTATTTACCATATTAATATATTACAATGGGTGTATAATGAAGCTCAAGATCTTCTAGAATTTAAATCTCTCATCATCTTGAGCCTCAAGGCCTACTGGGGGTTGAATCTTCCACCATCTTGATGTTAATTGCTGTAGCTTTCCTTGAATGGCTGTGCCCTGCCCCCTTCCATCCTGTCTCAAAGTCATTTCTTTAACTCATTTTCCTCTCTTTGTACTAGGGGCATTTATGTTCTGTGATTTAGAGCATTTTAGTACTATATAATTTTGTCATTTCATTTATACTTAAACTCTGAAAGTGTAATATTTGGAAGAAAGTACCATTATTTTAGATAAATAGCATAGAATAAGATTATACCATCAATCATTAAAAACATATATACAAAATATATATGTGAATGACACACATTTCAAAGTAATTTGCACTGTATTGTTGGATTTCAAACATTGTAGAGTAGTCTATATTTTAGTTTTTTCCTACTCTGTCTTTTCCCTTCTTGTTAGTTTGTGATGAACTGAGTATATTTTGTATTTCAAAATGTATTGTCTTTCCCATAAATATTTATTTTTATTTTGGAATTTTTAGCATATGTGAGAAATAATCATTTATGAATTTTCTTTTTTTTTCTATTTAAATGAACTACCTACACAGAATTTTATTTCAATTGCTATAAAAATAATTCAAGATTACTAAAATATTAAAAACATTATTGCCTTTGACAGCCTTAAAATGTTTTTTTCCTAGTCTATAATTACTCTTATCCTTATAATCATGTTAATATTAACTAGGATTTTTCCCCCTTCAGGATTAGCCTCATTCTATAGATATTTATATGTTTCAGGCCTAATTTGCAATATATTTTTTACACAATGGTCATTTCAAATACATTTTTCCATCATTTAAAAATGTTTCTTGTAACTGCTTAGGAATGAATACATTTAAGTATTACCTCATCTTTCTGAAATGCTTAATGAAAAAATTTCAGAAAAATTTTCTCAAGGGGCACAGCAAAAATGTGACTACTTAATGCACAAAATGAAGCAGATTGTTAGTCAGGGAACAAGCCCCCTAACTTATTTGCATTCTAAGGACTTAATTGATTTTCCTATAAGGCTTATATGGTAAAAATTTTTGTTATTGTTTTTGTTTTTCATTAGCTTCAATCTAGGTAATTAATTTTCAGTCTTAAAGGAGGAAAGGATAGTGGAAGGAAATAGTTCAAAGTGCAAAACAGTTTGTTTCCGTGAATTTCTGGCCCTATTTCATTGTGTCCACATGCTTATAAACCCCTTGCTCTGATATCATTAGTGATCATATTAGTTGTTTGCTCAGTGATATGTCTTTATTATTTGTCAATCAAAAATTCAAGGAGAAGGCAAAATATGATCTAAAATTTGAGTCATTTTATTAAAGCCCTGGAATGAGAATTAAGAGTTGGCTTTTCATTGAATGATTGGCTTTCTAATTATGACTTTATTCTTAGAATTAAAAGAAGACATATTTCCTTATCCCCACTCTTTCGTCTATCTTTTGAGATATAAAATTCTTTACATCTTTTAAAATAATTTTTGCAAATTGCATAGCATAAGAGAATGTATTTTGTAGCTGGACAACCTTTTGGAATCTCACCTTGTGGCTTTTTTCTAATAATATATCATTGGTTTTTATAAATGATAATGTGAATGAAAGTACCGCAATGTGAATGAAAATACTGCAACCGTATCAGTAAACAAAGAATGCTGAAAACAAGTCATCAGTGGCTGCCACCACCCCCTAGTGGGGACAGGTCTGCAGCCCAGCCTCTGCAGCCACTCACAATGGTACACTCTGAGCAGACTCAGAATAAGAAAGGACAGGATACTGGCCCTAGATAGCTAGGTGCATGTCAAAGGAAAGAATTCAGTGAGCCCAAATATTTGCTTCCTCCCATACATAGAAAAGCACTAAATTCTTTGAGATGCCTGGTTTTCTTTATATAACAAGTAATCTTTTATTGTTCCAACTACCTGGTCTTTTCTGTAAAGCTCTTATACTGTTAAAATTATTTCTCTAGCTCCTCCCCTACCTCTTCGGAGCAGTCCCTCAGAGTGATTGAGAGGCTGTCATCCTTGCTCAAGTCCTTCCGCCAAATAAAGCATAACTCTTAACTTTTAGGCTGCACATTTATTTCAGTCAACACTAGTTATTTAAATCTTCCATCATGTGTATTTACTGTGCAAATCATTGTGGGTGCTGGCTGGCAGTGACTCTCAGTCTGGCTCTTCCTTCCCTATTCCTGGGTGACAACTAGGGACACTGAATAAGTGCTTTTCTAACATTTATTTGGCTAGGAATCACAGTGAGTCTGGTTAAAATGCAGGCTCTGATTTAGTAGGCCTGGGGAGATGCCTCAGATATCCATTTTTAACAAGCTGTCTATATTACAAATAATTATCATCATTATCTTTATTAGTATTATTTTTCTCTGCAAGAATAAATTTTACTCCTCTCTGAATCAGCTACTTGATTTAAAAGCTTAGCACTCAACCAAATAGCATGTAGTTTTCAGTACTACGTTTATATAATAAAAGTAGCAGTAAGATAAAACTCAAATGTATTTAAGATTTTTATTTTCTTGTAGTGACTTTTTACATAAAATAGGATTCACGCCTTGATAGATTATTTCAAAGTCAGCAACCCAAGTTGATAAAACCCTTCACAAAAGAAAAGCATTATTCCTGGGAGAAGAGGCACAAGGCCAGATGATTCAAAAGGAGACAAAACTGCTCTGGAGCACATAAGCCCATTTTTATTTTTTATTTATTTATTTTCCTGAAATAGCTTCAGTAGTAGCTTTGTGGTTCTGAATGCACCATGAATTGCTTCAGGACAAAACAAGTATTTCTTTGAGAACAAGCACAGTGAGTGACTGGGCCAATTCATTTGTGTGCAGACAGCTGTATTCCTACTATATTGTAGGCCTTGCATATCGTTAAATCTTAATACTATCAACAACAAAAATGGACATCTTAGAATTTTCAACCTGTCACATAGTTTAAAATGTACAATTTCCTTTTTTTTTTGGCACACACTTGAAGGTTTTCTTAACTCATCTTCTACGTAAGTCTAAATGTCTAATTTCTGCATGCTAAAAATTTTACTTATGCATTGGCATAGCAAGCTGGACCCTGACAATTTATGTTAATATGGATTTAGGATTTGCTTTATAATCAAACATAGGTTTCTATATAGGCTCCAAGATATTTATAATTTCAAGCTCAGTTTGGAGCTTTTTGTTTTTCTTTTAGTATCGTATTTTTAAATTTATATTACACCAAAAAAACAGAAAGAGAAACAATTTTAAAAGTATGAGCCAGAGGATTTTCTCCCATGTCCCCCTAGACCTGGACTGGGGGTGGCCTCTGCTGTCCCAATTTTGCTGAACTCACCTCTCCAGGTCAGTCGGCTCCCAGGAGGTGGGCTCCGTGTGGTAAGGGTGGGAGAGGGGTGGAGGGAGCATGGGGAGGGGGGTGCTCTGGCAAGCCAGAAGATTTTCTCCCGCGTCCCTGTCGGCCTGGCCTGGGGTGAGCCTCTGCTCCCCTACTTTCACCAGATGCAAGCCTTTATGTCAGCCTGCTCCTGGGAGGGGGCGTGGTGCGGCCAGGGAATGGGGGCAGTGACGTCTGGCGGCACTGGGTGTGAGGGGGCTGCCCCAGTGAGGTGGTCATTTTGCTCCCATCTCCTTGAAGGCCTGGCCTAGGGGCGGCCTCAGCTGCCCCAAGTTCACCGAAGGCACACCTCTAGGTCAGTTGGCTCCAGGGAGGCGGGCACAGTGAGGGCAGGGGCTGGGGGTGGCTGCAGAGGCAGAGGTGGTGGTGGGGGTAGGGGGCTGCCCAGGTAAGCCTGCGGATTTTCTCCCATGTCCCATTGGGCCTGGCCTGGGGGTGGCCTCTGCTGCCCCAGGTTGGCGGGATGCACCTCCCAGGCCCCCGGCTTCTGGGGGGCCTCAGCGGTGTGGTCGGGGATGTGGGAGGGAAGACAGTGTCAGCAGGGCAAGGACTCACTGAGGACTGGGATTTAGCCCAGGATAGTCAATTCTCCTTGTCTCGTCTCTCTTCTCCCCCAGGTGGTGGCAGTAGCGCGGGCGTCATAGGCCAATTCCCTTCCCCGCGGCAGCCCACCCCTGCGCGAGAGGAGAGCATAGGAGCCGGAGCCCAGGGCCCACTCTCTTCGCTCCGAGTGGAACTGGACCTGGAGATCAAGCCCCAGTGCCAGGAGTGCACCTGTACCTGGTCACTGGTGAGGCCAGATCTCCAGGGGAGCCCAGCCAAGCCCTTGGGGAGGTTGCCGCTGACCCCCTGATCCTGGAGGAGTAGGACCAGGAGGACGGTGGCGGTTGGGAAGGCTGGGCCATGGCAATCCACTGTGGCAGGGCTGGAACGCTGGGCTCTGGGTTGCTTTTTGAGGACTTGGCCTGGCCAGGTTGCTGGCTCCAAGAGGGTAGGACCCCAGGCCCGGACCAGCTGCCGCAGCAGGTGCACTGAGCATGGGGGATGGAGACGACTCATTCCAGCAAGAAAATGTTGGGTAGCTGGTTTTTTCCTGTAGAATCACCTGGCGCTCTCGGCCCTCTAAGCAGGAGATGGCGTTGCTGCGGATCACTGCATGCTCCTAGGTATTCCTGTGTTTTGGAACTTTCTGGGGGTAAGCTATTTAGTTATTTTTCTTATTGAGATATGATGGACATATTACATTTCATTCACTTTAGGTATAATGACTTGGTATATGTGTAGATTGCAAAATGATTGCCACAGTGAGTTTCATTAACATTGACCGCCATGCATAGTTGCTATTCTTTTAAGAAGGACCGAATAGTATGTGACTTTTTGGGATTTTTTTTTCCATTTAGTCTCATTCCCTGGAGATTTATCAGAGTTGTTACACCTGTCAGTAGTTTGTTGCTATTTCCTTGCTTTAGTATTCCATTGTATGGATCTATCACATTTTATTTATTTATCGGTTGATTGGATATTTGGGTGATTTCCAGTTTTGTGCAATTTTGAATAAAGCTGCTATGAACATTTGTGTACATATTTTTGTGTGAACATAAGTTTTCATTTTTCTGGGATAAATGTGCAATGACTTCATTTTAATGATGGCCTAATATTTCATTGTATGATACTGTTTTTCATTGTATGAAGTAAGCACATAGTTTACTTAGCTGGTTATTTCCAGATGGATTGTTGATTTGGCTCCTCACCCCTCACCCCCTGCCTCATTTTCCTGCTGTTATGACCATCAGTGATGAGAATCTTATCAGCAAGTCTTAAGGCACATCCTTCTGTTTCTAGAAGTAGAATTGATGCCTCAGAATATGCATAATATAAATCTTTGCCTTTTCCCCAGTATCTTTCTGTTTTTCTTTCATAAAAACCTGCTGGACTCCTACAGCTGTGCCTGCTTCTCATGCCCTTGCTGGCACAGAGCATCTTTGTAGATGTCTGCCTCAGCCCTGGTGGCAGCACACACTTAGAGCTCCACTGCTGGTTGTCCAGTACCACTTGCCTGAGAAGAAATCTTTCAGAATAACAGATTACAGCAAGATCTTGTTTTGTGTGAGATTTGTGACTATCCTCTAGGAGTTTTGTAAAGCTTCAGAGGATTTGGTATGAGATGGGCTCAAAGAATTGCAGGAAATCAGTCTGAGTCCGGCTTTTCCTATGCCTTGTCTTCTATTTGTACCTCATATTCATCCAGAAGAACTGGACAAGGCCCTAAAAAAAGGAAAACCTTTGAGATGTGAATCACTTTTTATAAAAGCTGACTAATATAAACAATACAGATGTGTATGTGTGTGTGTGTGTTCTACGCCCATTTTAAGCTCTTAGAAATGAGATTTAAATATAGTCTTCTAATGGAACTGTTAAGTATAAAGACTGGTAAGACGCTTTTCTTTCTCTTTATACCAAAATGTGGCAATATTTCTCTGTGTGACTAGGCAGTAATTTTCAAGGAATAAGATAGGGTTAACAATATATATCTGCTAAAATCCAGGAAACACATTTGTGTTTTTCTGAGATAAATTAAATCTTTGGTTTGAAAATTACTTTCTGGTTGGAATGTGGCAAACTGACATTCCTTCCAAAGTAAGACTTCTTTTTACTTCTTTTTTGTGTTTCAAGCTCTATAGTTACTTTTTTTTTTTCCTTTACCTGTGATACTGTATGTAAGATGAATCAGGCTGATTCCAGTAAAAATTGTTTTACTGTTAGAATAGCAGTAAATAGAAGGTTGGATGATTTCAAGAAGGGATTGTTCTCACTAAAGTTTTAATGTCTCGTGACAAAGATCTACTTACACATAAATGGGTAAATGAGGTTAGCAGAATCTGGCATTTCTCTTTTTAAAGGTATAAGAAATTCTTATTCAGCCATTTAAATACCTTCTATAAATTCATAGCTGAAGACTAATAATGAGTGTAACAAAATGAGTAAAGCATGTAAAAAGCTTCTTCTGTGATAACTGTTTACTTTCTCAAGGATCATAAAGCCATCTCTTTTCTTGTCATTTTTTCTAATTATCATTATTCCTACAGGATTGGTGATGTTAACATGAAGTATCTAGACCTAGTAAGTTGACATGCATTTTGGCCTAGGAAAGAAAGTATGGTATTGAACATCAAGTTGGTCGTTCTTCTTCGTCTTCTTCTTTTTTTTTTTTTTAATCTGTAAAATGTTTATTATGTAAACCCAATATTTGACTTACAAATAACTACCCGGTAGATGTTGTACAATTGACTCATTATTTGTAGATTTTAAAAATTGATGTATAGTTGATTTACAGTGTTCTAGGTATACAATTAAGTAATTAGGTTATATATATTTTATATTCTTTTTCAGATTCTTTTCCATTATAGATTATTAAGAGATACTGAATATAGTTCACTGTGCTATATAGTAGGTACTTGTTGTTTATCTGTTTTATATATAATGGTATGTATCTGTTAATCCCAAATTTCTATTTTATCCCTCTCCCCAACTTTCTTCTTTGAAAACCATGTTTGTTTTCTATGCCTGTGAGTCTTTCTGTTTTGTAAATAAGTTCATTTGTATCATGGTTTTATATTCCCCACATAAGTGATATTATATGATACTGCCTTTCTCTGTCTGACTTCACTTATTATGATAATCTCTAGGCCATCCATATTGCTGCAAATGTCATTTCATTCTGTTTTATGGCTGAGTAGTATTCCATTGTATGCATGCACTACATCGTCTTTAATCCAGTTATCTGTCAGTAGACATTTAGGTTGTTTCCATGTCTTGACTGTTGTAAATAGTGCTGCTGTGAACATTGGGGTTGGTCATTCTTAACTCCAGGCATTATAAATAACCCAAGAATGCAGGAAGGGGGCTCTGCTTAACGGGGGAGAGAGGGGTGATCCCTGGGGGAGTTTTTGGTAGAGCATTTTCTTTGAACTCAGCCAGTCCAGCCTTTGTCAAACATAGTAAATATCCTCATTTTCCTTCAGGGCATTAGAAGCGTCCTGGAATATGTTACCTTTATTGAACCCCAGAGTTTAATTTTGTTTTTGAAAAAAAAAAAATCTCTATAAGGCACATTATAGACAACTTTTTAATTAAAAAATAAGTACTTTTGTAATGATCATGGAAATACCTGCAGGCCCAAGAATTCCTAGAAGAATCTTTGACTATGAACTTGATTAGGCATGGGGACTCAAGCTACCCTGAGAGAATATGGTTTGCATTTGATTAAATGCAAACAGTAGCATCAGACACACAGATCATTTTGACTAAAATGATGATGTTTGATTCTAACCTGAGTGGTTGTTTGGAAACAAGTCAGCACCATGAAAATTAGTTTATTGAGGAAGTCAGAAGGTACTGGAGGAGAGAAAAAGTTACACTTTAAATAAACAAGATATATTATATAGATATTTAAAGAAAGGTTTGCTTCTGAAAATCTAGAGTGATGGTGAGTGTTATAAGTAATTAAGAGGAACTGAAAGACAGCAGTACATTTCTTGGTGCATAAATGGGGCAAAAGTCATTGGGTTTCCTCATCCTCTCTAGTGACATGTTGAATTTTGGTGGATTATATCTTTGGGTGACTATGTGGAAGAACTTCCTGATACAGTTTGTGTACTTTTTGGATTTGGATAACGTTTGACAGTGACCATGCCTTTGCCTGCAGTGAGTGAATTGTCCTGCTCTAAAACTGTATTGGAGTCTGGTGGCCTCACACAATTTGTTAGTTCATAATGTCTGGCACTGACCTGTTTGTGAACATGGAATAGTCAGTTCCCATTCATTGCTCATTGTTGTGTTTGAACGACAAATACGTATGAGAGTTTCAGGGTCTGGGCTAGTACTGAAGCTGGATGACAGTGTGTGGATCCAGCCAGAGAAAACAGCCAGCCTGGGCACTTCAGGATTCCTCAAGTTTTTGAAGGTTGATTTTTTTGGGTTGCTTTTTTTTTTTTCACTCTTCTTCTTCTCCTTCTTCTTCTTCAATTTTTTTATATAAGTGTAGTTGATTTACAATTAGTTTCAGGTGTACAGCAAACTGATTCAGTTATACATATACATATACATACATACATACATATATACATACATTTTCTTTTCAGATTCTTTTCCATTATATGTTAGTATAAGAAATTGAATACACTCCTCTGTCCTATACAGTAGGTTTTTGTTTATTTTTTTCATTTTTTAGTTTTATTAGGTAGAATTGTTATAATTTGACTGCACATATACAATAAATTTGTATTGAAATCCATATACACAATATACTGCATGTATTTTTTTTTAATTTATATATATGTACTGTTCATTGTTTCTAAGAATATTTAGAGCTTTAGCTTTTTAAACTTATATAGTTATCAAAGGAATAAAGCCAACTACAAAATAAGAATTAATTCAAAGAGATACATACACCCTACTATTAACAGCAACATAATTTATAATTGCTAAAATATGGAAGCATCCTAAGTGCACATCAATACATGAATGGATAAAGAAGATAAAGCACATATATGTAATGAAATATAACTCACCCACAAGAAAGAAGGATATTTTGCCATTTGCGGTCCTTCACTGTTTTTTTGTTTTTTTTTTTTTTTCACTTCAAACACCAAAATTTTATAACTGGCATAAACATTTCCATTGTATCAAAAACAACAAAATACCTAGAAGTAAACTTAACCAAGGAGGTTACCTATACTCTGAAAACTGTAGAACACTGATGGAGGAAATTGAAGATGATACAAAGAAATGGAAAGATATCTTGTGCTTTTGGATTGTTAGCATCAACATTATCAAAATGGCCGTGCAACCAAAAGCAATTTACAGATCCAGTGCAAACCCTGTCAAAACACCCATGACATTCTTCACAGAACTAGAACAAACAATTCCAAATTTTATATGGAACCATAAAAGACTCCAAACTGCCAAAGCAATCATATATAGGTTTTTTTTTTCTTTTCCTTTTGTTCTCTTTTCTTTCTTTTTTTAAGCTTTTTTATTGATTTATAATCATTTTACAATGTTGTGTCAAATTTCAGTGTAGAGCACAATTTTTCAGTTATACATGAACATATATATATATTCATTGTCACATTTTTTCCTCTGTGAGATACCATAAGATCTTATGTATATTTCCCTGTGCTATACAGTATAATCTTGTTTATCTATTCTATGACATTGAAATCCTAGTCTATCCCTTCCCACCACCTGCTCCCTTTGTTCTCTTTTCTTATGGTTTAATGATTAGAGAAGTTCCTTTAACATTTGTTGTAAAGCTGTCTTGGTGGTGCTGAATTCTTTTAACTTTTGTTTATCTGTGAAACGATTTCTCCATCAAATCTGAATGACAGCTTTGCTGGATAGAGTATACTTGGTTTTAAGTTTTTCCCTTTCATCACTTTAAATATATTGTGCCACTCCCTTCTGGACTGTAGAGTTTCTGCTGAAAAATCAGCTGATAACCTTATGGGAGTTCCCTTGTATATCATTTGTTACTTTTCTCTTGCTAATTTTAATATTTTCTCCTTATCCTTAATTTTTGTCAATTTGATGACTATGTGCCTCAGTATGCTCCTCTTTGGGTTGATCCTGTATGGTACTCTGTGCTTCCTGGTCTTAAGTGACTGTTTTCTTTTCTAAGTTGGAAAAGTTTTCAGTGATTATCTCTCTAAAACATTTTCAGATCCTTTCTGTCTCTCTCCTCTTTCTGTGACCCCTATAATGTGAATATTAGTGCACTTCATGTTGTCACAGTGTTCTCTTAAACTACCCTCATTTCTTTTCATTCTTTTTTTCTGTTCTGTAATAGTGATTTCCACTAATCTGTCTTTTAGCTCATTGATCCATTCCTCTGCCTCATTTAGTCTATTCTTGGTTCCTTCTAGTGTATTGTTAATTTCAGTGATTTTATTCTTCATCTCTGGGTATTCTTTATATTTTCCAACTCTTTGCTAAAAACCTTTGCTCTGTGCATCTATACTCGTCTTGAGGTCTCAGAACATCTTCACCATCATTAAACTCTCAGATAAATTGCCTATCTCCTCATCACATTTCTTCTTCTGGGATTTTATCTTGTGCCTTGGCCTGAGAGCTATTCCTCTGCTTCCTCATATTGTCTATCTTTCTGCTTGTATTTTTAGGTAGGTTAATTACATTTTCTCAACCTTGGACTCCTCTCTTGTCACCCAAGGGCCAGGGTCTAGCCAGTCCCAGTGTAGAGTCTGGCCTGTGTTTGTGGATTCCTTCTACAGGCTTTTATTGTTTTGTTGTTTCTGGTATCTGCCTCCTGGTGGATGAGGTGGGACTTGAGGCTTATGCAGATTTCCTGGCCGGAGGAGTTGGTACCTACCCACTGCTGGGTGAAGCTTGGTCTTGGACATCTGGTGGTGTCTAGAGGCTTATCTAGAGGTGTTTGTGGCTCAGGAAGTCTGCTGATGGGTGGGGCTGTTCACACCCATTATGCTTGGACTAAGGCTTCCCAGCCCTTAAGCCTGCAGGCTGATGGGTGGGGCTGGGTCTTGGTGCTAATGATCCAATCAAGATGTTAGCCTCTAGGAAACCTCATGTAGATGAACACTCCTGGAATGTCTGCCACCAACTTTTATGTCCTCTGGGTGAGCTGAAGCCATCCTGTCTCCCCAGGAGAACTTCCAAAGCCAGCAGGAAGGTCTACTCAGGTTCCTATGCAATCACTGTCTCTGCCCCTGGACCTGGTGCATATGAGATCCCAAGCACACTTCCCAAGAGAATGAAGTATGTCTCCCCCAGTCCCATGGGACTCCTGGAGTTAAGCCTCACTGGCCTTCAGAACACAGATGTCTGGGGTTTCCTCCCCCCAATGCCAGAACCCCTGGGGAGCCTGATGTGGGGCTTAGAACTGTCACTCCCTTGGGGGGACCTCTGCAACTTAATTGTCCTTCAGCTTGTGAGTTACCCACCCAGTGGGTATGGGGCCCAACTATATCACGAGTGCACCCCTCCTGCCATCCTTCTGTGGCTCCCTGTCTATGTTTCCAGTTGAAGCAGGTCTTTCCTGCTAGGGTTGTCTTTTTTCTCAATGGCTGTTTAGCAGTCCGTTGTGGTTTTCTTGTAGGTGTGAGGAGGGGTGAGTTCGTGGTCCTACTGCTACACCATCTTGACTGGAAATGAACTTTTCTATATTGATGAACTTTTACAAAGTGAACACACATGTGTCATAACCTAAATCCCAAACCTATCAACCACTCTGAAGCCTCCCTGTGTCCTGACCCAGTCAAATAACCTACCCACCCCAGAGTTAACTACTATTCTGACTTTGTGTTCATAGGTTAGTTTGGCTCATTTTTTAATTTAATAGAAACAGAATTACATATCTGCTTCCCCTTCCCCCCGGTGCTTTCATATGGCATTGTTTTTGTGAGATGTATCCTGTTTTGTGTGTGGCATTAGCTGTCTCATTTTCACTGAGGTTTAGGATAGTATCATATGAATACACTGCAGTTTATTTCTCTTCTACTGCTGATGGACATTTGGAGTATGTGCAGTTTGGGGCCCTTTAAATAATTCTGCTGTGGTAAATCTTGTACATAGCATTCTCTGCACATAGCACACATTTCTTTCTACTAATTGTATACCTCCGAGTGGAACTACTTAGTCATTTTGTAAGTGTATTTTCACCTTTTATTAAAGGTGAAAATATATACTTTCATCTCCCAAGGTGAGTTCTTTGGTCACAAGAGAAATGGACTTTGTGAAAATGTTCTAGCTCCAGTAGCTTTTAATGGGAGCTTGTGAGACCTTGCTGTCATTCACCAGCACAGAGTAGCATGTCACAATAACCTTGTCATAAGACAAGTGTCACATCCATTGTCTTATGAGATCCACATAATAAGTAGTTCAGGCATCTTTATCCCCATGATTCAAGCAATGAAACTGAGATGAACCAACTTAGTGGTGGGGCTTTCACAAGAACTAGACAACAGCTAACATTTTTACCGCTTGCTTACTGTGGGCTTGATATTATGCCAGGTTCTTTACATATTAGATTTCATTTAATCTTACAGCAGCCCCATGAGGTATATTCTCCATTATCATCCCCATTTCATAGATGGGAAACCTAGGGTTAATCAGGTTAAATAAATTGATCAAGATCACATGGCCATAACCCAGCAATGCACTTGGATTGTCAGGTCTTTAATCTCCATGAAATATTTCTGTGAAAACTCTGTCATCTATTCTTGTATTATTTGTTCATTTCTGTTTTCAACAAACAAGTTTTTGAGCCCCTCCTTGAACCCCATGCTCATCATGAAATCTACCTACAGTGATTTCCTGTCCTTTTTTGTTTTATGTGTGCTAGTGGAGAGAAAGTGATGTGCTGTGGCTTACTGTAAACCCCATCTACTTTACCACTATGTCTAGTGTTCTCCACTGATCTGCACTGCTAATTAGTGTTTTTACAGGGCTAATTGGGCTCACTTATCACTGCTGTTTGGGGCTACACTTGTGTCACGGAAGGGATTTTTCTACATACCTTGTGTCTTTGTTGGCATAGCTGACACCATTTTAGTAGTGTGAATTCTAAATAGAGATGTTTACATTTGTGTGTAAAAGCTGAAAACAAGTATAGTTATATTAAAGGCATAACAATAATTATAGGAATCTCAGTGGTATAAAGTTGAGTATGCATATGCAAAAACTCTTTAGTAAACCATAGGAAAATTAATCCTAGCTGCTGTAACAAATAATCCTTGAAATTTTAGTACTTTAATATCATCAGCAATTTATGTCTTGCTCACATCATAATTCCTCGTGTCTCAGTGGAGTTGGGGGTGGAACTCTGTTCCACATAGTCATTTAGGGGCCCAGGAGGATTTCTGTTTTCAACACATGATTTTGAGGTCCTCCTGGCCTCATCAGTCAATAAGAAAATGAAATAGATGGTTAGCATACTTCCTTTTAACTGCCAAATCACGGGAGTGTTACCTCCCTTCAGCCCACATTGTATTGGTAAGAACCAGCATATCCAGCTAAACTAGGTACAATAAGGCTAGGAAGTGTGGTTTGCTTGTTTGCCCAGAAAGAAATGTAAATGCGTTTGGTAGGCATCTAGCCAGTCTCTACCAGAAACTCCCCTTCTAATAGCCAAATATCCTTTCCACTCTTCCTTGAACAAAGACCTACTCAGCCCTTCCCCAACACAAACAGCCCAGAGTCCCATTCAAAATGGTATCCACCTGAAAGGCCAGGATTTCCAGGTGAAGCACAGTTCTCTTTATCAGGTTTCAGTGTAGCTCCTCATTGTCTACTAATCAGTGAACTAAAAGACAAGTTACTTCCTCACCTTACCCAATATATGATGGGTGAATTTGTATGAATACTCCTATACAAAAAGGAAAGAATGGGGAAGCTATAGCAATCAGTAGTGCAGCTTTGAGACCCACTGAAAGTCCTTATAAAGACCTCCTACCTTCAAGTTGGGCATTTTCCTTAATTATTATGCTCTTAAGGAGGAACTGCTTTATATATATATTGTTCCATGGAGTTCCTGGTTCCAGTGGTCTTGTGTTTCTTCATCATTGGCTTCAACTGATATGGGTTTTGGGGGGCATGGGGTATGCCCATCTTTGAGGATGCACTCTTTTCTCCACCTGCTTTCTGCTTGCAGGTAGGTGGTTCTAAGGCTGCAAGACAAGTCTCTAGCCTTTTTTTTTTTTTTTTTTTTTTTTTTTTTTTTGTAGAGTTGTGGTTTCTTTGTCATCTTTGTCATTACAGCTCTTTCAAAAAGTTTTTAGGCTTCTGATCTGTTTGGTTCCAGTCAGTCCTATGTACCAGTAACTACAATTACAGAACATTAGTTTTTGTTTTTGTTTTTTTTTTTCTGTTTAATTGCAGCTGTCTGATTATTATGAGGAGCAATAATCTCAAGTTTGAAGATGACAACTCTAACATGATATTTGCCAAGGAAATGAGTCACTCTTTTCAACAAAGAATTCTCATGAAATCTTGCTTTAT
The DNA here is from genome assembly GCF_009834535.1 of Camelus ferus. Taxonomy (NCBI): domain Eukaryota; kingdom Metazoa; phylum Chordata; class Mammalia; order Artiodactyla; family Camelidae; genus Camelus; species Camelus ferus. The sequence continues at coordinate 62,847,021 of NC_045709.1, forward strand.
TATAGCATTTTTCAGTGCTGAATCTTACTGTTTGAGTCCAGACTCAGAGAGTGAACCCAAGAGACCCTGAGTTTCTAGACTCTGTTCCCTTGGATTCCTTCTTTAAAAACCAGCCCATTCTGTCTTGAGCTCATCTTTTTCCCATAGTATCTTGTCAGCAGTAGCCAGTAGTAGCTGGCACTTCAACACTTCCTGTCCTCTCCTGCTGTTCTCAGACTGCTGAGGACCCCAGACTTGGGAGCCAATGGTCATACTTATAAACCACTGTAGGTGACAGCTTAGCAAATATTTTTCACTTTAAATAAAATGTCAGTTTCCCCCTCTCCAGCCTCTAGTATCAGTTCCTTGCCACCCAGAACCCAACCACTAAGCCCACGACACTTTTAGCTTCTTGTCACCCGAGCCTCACATTCTAAAGGCCAGGACTGGTGATGGTCCCATCTAGACTGGAGGTGGAGAGGAGTGAGTTTCAGCTGGTGCACGGCAAGCACGGGGAGCAGTGTTGGTGAGTGCCTAGCCAGGTTCTGCCGCCACGAAGAAGGAAGAGTTCTTAGGTTTTCTGATCATACCAGCTACTTCTAACAGTTATTTCTAGCAATTATTGAGAAGCCAATCTACCTCATTGAATTGGTAGCCTCTTAAACTTTTCTTTAATCTTATTTTATAAATTACAAAATTAAGTAATTGACCTCATTGACCATGATTAAGGTAATTTGAAAATGACAATATCCATATTTTTGGAGCTCCCATAATATGCTGATGTTCAACCACATTTATAACATTTCCTTAAGGGTTATTTCTCATATTTAAAAAAATGTAATGTTCTGAAATGTTACATTGCATTTAAGTGTTTTAAGCCACAGGAATTACTTCATTAAAAAATTCTAGTGATTTTGTTTTAAGATTATCCTGTACTTTGATGAAATTCATGCATTTTAATATTTATATTTTGTGCTTCATTGATATAAATTATGGTTGCTTCTTTAGTTTCTACTGGAAATGTATGAAATGTTTTTTCTGCCTCAAATGTATGTTGACTATAATATGGATAAAAGATATATTACAAAAGGGCCATTTATATTCATTTTCCATTTTTCTTAAGCAAAAGCAATTTCAGTCTGGTTTGGTTTGGCTTTCCTTTGAAGTAGGTCTTTGAGTCAACCATGAAATCTCTAATATTATACTGTATTAAAATTATTATCTGAAATTTAAAACAATTATGTGACACTATGTGAGTATACTCTGTTATCCAGAATTGTAAGTAACACAGTTAACATTAATGACCTAATTTGAGAGTTACAGGTATTAAATATATTTAATAGTATTATATATGTCAATAATTGAGTGTGTTTTCATGTGTATCATGTGTATACATATATGTTAATAAAACTAATTTTGAGGAGTCATACAGGGTTCATCCTCTGTGTCCTGCTTGTTTTATAGCTATAAGAAATTGGCTGAGAATAAAGAAACTTAATTTGTTAACCCTTTACCCCTTAAGATGAATCCAAATGTTATGTATCAAGAAACACAAAATGTAAACCAATTTTTGGACAAAAGTGAAGAGCATATAGTTTTACAAAAGTCAACAAATGAAGGTACAGAAAATAACTGTCCAAGAGTAAATACTGTGGAAGAACAAATAGATAAAATGTACCTTGATATTTTGAAGAAAAAAAAATCTGTTGGCCCTTGATTATTACCCTAGGATGACAAAATACATAAGGTAAGTGTTTATAGTTTATATTGATTTGACATATTGATAAATGAAGTTACATAAATACTGCTGATAGCTATGCACTTCATGAGCCAGCCGGACTGATTACAGACTAACCTCCACGTTTATCCTGGGTATCTGTGAGCTGTATCTGTTACAACACCCTGTCCCCCCCAGATTTTAAAATGCATTAGCTTTCTCTTAGAAGCCATTCTTTACATTTTTTATTTTTTAAATAAACATAGCCCAGAATTTGACTAGCATAAGAAAATTAAGTTTATTCTAGTATTTTTTATTCAATCTTAACTGTAGTCTGTGTTGTACAAAAGGAGGTGAGTTGGCATTTCATATAAATGCTGTTAGCGACTGTTGAGAAACTTCCACATCTCTGCTCTTTGTTTCTGTGTTCTTGATTTATTCTGATTTATAGTCTCCATGACTCCAGTATTCCATTTTTATTTTATGGTTTTGATTAATGTAGTCACCATAAACTAATCATAAACTATCTCCAGTTCCTTGTGGAATAAGGCAGGGTGCTAATCAGTTTTTACCTTGAGAAATCTGGAGAAAAAAGATAAGATTTTAAGTCTTTTCAACTGTGCTCTTCCCCACTCTCCTCCATGTTCATTCTTGTAATTTCATGTCTTGCTCTCTGGCAAGCCTATTTTGTTTTATTATTTTGATTTGTTTTTCACTCCTGACTTTGAAGATGTGCTTAAGAATACTAAATTTCTGATGAATTAGGCTTGGAGAACTCTAATGTCATGACTTGCCTTCTACAAACCGTGTTCTTCAGTAATCATGATGGTTTTGCCTTCTGTTAAATCGTATTTACAACTGCCACTAACGTTTATTTAAGTACTAGAGAGTTTATACTTGTGCACAGACTTTTAGATCTTGACTGAGTTCTGGAGAAGAAGAGTCTGGGATTGGTACACAGATACCACACAGGAAAGCCAGAAGTGCCCCTCCTTTATTTAAAAGAAAACCCCAGAGTGGATTATATGCATCAGTGAGGAGCTCAGGCTATGGCAAACCCAGTTCACCATTCAAGACATTTTCTACTCTTGAAAATAAAACTTCAAAGGATATTATGAAAAGCAAAAACTTGAGATCCATCCCTGCCTCAAATCAAGCTAGGAAAAAAGGTAATTATATGCACTTTTCATAATAAAATTCTGTATGTATAATGTATTATTTCATTTTCCTTATTCTCTACTTTCCCTATTTCTTTCTTTCCTTCTGTGAACTTTCCTTATTTGTAGAAAAAAATAATATTAAGGTGCTACATTCCATCTCTGAAAGACACATTAAGTTTAGTTCAGAGGGTTTTTCTGTGGGAACCCATGATTGGGTTAACAAATTGTAGCAGACCCCAGCCACCTGTCACTTTTAAGAAGAACAAATGTGCATAGAAACTACTTTGCAAGCACGTGTCTGTGCGTCTGCACTCCTGTCTCCTTGCATAAAAAGTGGAGACAATGCCTTGCTTGCATATTTGAGGTTTTAAATAGCACTCTGCTCACAATGACCCAGGACCTCAGCTACAAACGCTGGGAATGCCTGCTGTTAGATAGTCTGTTACCCCCAATACAAGGAACTGGCTGGTCTGGTGGTCTGCTCTGTAATTAACATATCTATCTAAAGAATGTACCTTGTTCCTCTCTCCCCATGACTTCCCCAAAGATAAGCAAAGCCTTTGTACTCATTGTGACTTCTACAATCTTGATCCCATCTTTTCTTTCCCTAAATTCCTGCATTTCATCACACAACTGTTAATGATTTTTCCTTTGATTGTACACAATAAATGTGGGAGCATTTGAGAGGCTCATGGAGTTGGCTCCAGACTCCCTTTCACTCTCTTGACTTTTTCAACAGTCTCGAGTAATTCATTCCATCTCAGTGGGACTTCTGCTGGCCAGAACCCTCATTTTTCATAATTAGTTCTAGGTTTTCCTGAATGAGACCCAGAAAGTATGGGAAGTGAATGTAAGATAAGAGAGTCAAACCCCTCCTCATCTGGTTGGATTTGTAATATCCAAAATGTTTGCCAGAAAAGAGCCATAAGTTCAGAATGCAAAGAGCAACATACAAATGAAGGTGGATACAGAGAGAAATATCTGGATGTGAGTTCAGTCTAGTGTTGGGGAATCCAGATGTTTTATCAATCACCTGCTTGCATTTATACATCCCAGTGCCACTCTGAGTAATTTCCTGAAGGAATCATCCATCTTGGTGGGAGGAAACGGTGGTTTCCCACATGGGACCCCACACCACTTTTAATAGGAATAGAAACACTCAAGTCAGACCGGCTTTCCTGCTGCCTTTAGACTCCGACGGGGCCAGGAGGGCAGTAGAGCCAGAAGCGCTTTGTGCTTTCTGTTGTGGTTCAGCTGAATAGGTGATCAAGGCCATCACTGCTACCTGCTTTGATGGAGGAGAGCTAGCCTCACTGGGAAACTCACTTCCAGCTTAAAGTGCCTCCGCTGCCTTTCCTTGTAGTGATCCATCCCAGGACCACTTGGACTCTATTAAATTTCGTTCAGCATTAAAGTCTCCCCTCTTCTGTCTGTGTGGCTGTGTGTCCGCTGCAGCAGCCTGCGCATGTCAGATGTAAATCTCGTCTCTGTCCGTGAGCAGGAGAGCAGCAGGAGGGTGGCTGTTCTGTACACACAGGAATCAGATTCTTCTGTTGGCTTAATGCAGCATCCTTCCCTCCTGTTCTTAACGCGGGGACCTCAGATCCCTTCCCCTAAGAGGCGCCTTGTGTTCTCTTACTGTTTCGGAAACGACAGGCCAGTCAAGAAACAAGCACCACTCGGAGGGTTGGAGTACTCAGATGTATTATGCCGGCGGGCTCAAAGGGGCTTCTGCTCCGAAGCTCTGAGCCCCTTCAAGATGTGCACATGAGGTTTTATAGGGTAAAGTACAAGCTTGGGGTATTAGGCCAATAGGCATGGAACAGCTTTAGCAGCATTATCATCACAAAAGTGGAGGCGGGGAGGGAGCAAACCAACATTCCAAAGCCAGATATGTATCTTTGAAAATCCAGCTGGCTAGCAAAAAATACATGAACAGCAAACCAACACTAATTAACCTAGATTTACAAGTTAGTCTAGCAGAACTCAGATCAATCAGTATTCCAATACTTAGATTTGTGAGTTATCTTGTTAGCCCAGCCCAGCCTCTCCTTCACATTCCTAGACCTATGAGTTATCTTGTTAGACCAGCCCAGCTTTTCCTTCACATTAGTTTCTCTTCCTTTTCTGTGGAGCAACTGCTTGTGCTGCTGTCATCTATTCATTGTTGTTAATAACTAACCCTCCACTGGATCTAGTGCTTAATGTTATGAAAAACACTCAGAACATTTCCCAAATTTTAGAATCATCAAGAGGAGTGTGGAGGTTTTTCATTAATGTTTTAGGAGTATTCATCCTTTCTGTACCTCTGAGAGCAAAATAATGAAATTTTGTTTTTAACATTATTTATTCTATTATATTTATTTTAGATAAATTAACCCCCAACATTTCTGGTTTACTTTATCCAAATTCCCTCATATAACAAGTGTTTTTGGACACTACCTGGGTCTAGGCACTGTTGGATGCCCTCCAGTTACGTTGGTAAATGAGGCACTGCCACCTCCCCTCCCCCATCTCATCGAGCTGTCATCTGATGAAGAGGGACAGACACTTAACAATGAGCATACAAATCAGTAAGTGATGTTACATGCTAAGGAGAAATAGAAAGCAGAGCAAGAGAGTCGGTGGAGTCCAGCAGGTCACCATTTGAAATAAGATACGGTCGGCCTTGGTGAGAGAGCCCTTTGAACAAAGACTTGTAGGAGGAATTGGAATTGGCTGTGTGGATGTGTGGGGGAAGCATATTCCAGAAAAATGAAAGTCAGTGCAGAAGTCCTGAAGAGGGAGGAATAGCTGGCATTTTGGGGGTCAGCATAGACGCCCACATGCCTGGGGCAGAGTGGGCAGAGGGGGAAGGGGAAGGGGAGGTCGGGCATCACAGGGACAGGCACAGTTGGCTTTTCTAGGGCATTAAGCAGTCTTGGGCTCTCACTCTCAGTGTGGAAAGGTGAGCCACCGGAAAGTGCTGAGCATGGGAGTGACTTCAACTGATGCATCCTTTAGACAGATTCCTTGGGCTGATGCCATTGACCATATGCACACAAATATAGACCCACACCACAGGGGCACAGGAAGAAGCACAGAGACCAGTTAAAAGGGGGTTTGAGGAATCCGGGCTGGGAGTGGTGGGGCTCAATCCAGGGTGGTGGCAGTGGTGGTGATGAGAAGCAGTTGGATGGGGATGTATTTAGAAGATAGAGTTGAAAGTCTAAAAGATTGTTTTGGGGTTATGAGAGGCATCATGGGTGATGGCAGGTAATGTGGCTTGAGCAGCTGAAGAATGCAGTTCCTCTCCAGCTGGGATGTGGGGGGAGGCAGAGTGGGCTTGAGGGTGGAGAGAAGAAAAGGGGGGTTGAGCTGCTGAGATGCTAATTTTGAGATGCCTGTTCTGTGTGCAAGTGGAGATGACAAGGAGGCAGTTAGATGGCAGGGTCTAGGGCTGAGAGTGAGGTGTGGACTGTAGGTATCAAGAGTTGTTAAAAATGAATATTTTTGAAGCCATGGGTTTTTTTTTTTTTAATTGAAGTGTAATGGATTTACAGTATTGGGTTAGTTTCAGGAGTACAGCAAAGTGAATCAATTTTTTTTGCAGATTATATTCTGTTACAGGTTATTACAAAACATTGGGTAGAGTTCCCTGTGTTGTACAGTAAATCCTTGTTGCTTAACTATTTTATGTACAGTAGTTTGTGTCCATTAATCCTGTACCTTTAATTTGTCCTTCCCCCCCACCTCCCCTTGTTAACCACAAGTTTCTTTTCTGTCTGTGAGTCTTTCTGTTTTAATATATATTCATTTGTATTATTTTTTGAGTTTCCCATGCAAGTGATCTATAGTTTTTGTCTTTCTCTGTATGACTTACTTTATTACACGTAATATTCTCCGAGACTTCACAAAGATTATCAAGGGAGCATATCTGGAGAGAAAAAGCAAATCAAGACCTGAGCCCGAGGCATGCTGACCTAAAGAGGTCAGGAGGGAGAGGAGTAACCTGCAAGGACAGAGAAAGATTGAGGAAACCTGAGCATATGCACTCCTGAAGCCAAGTGGGGCGAGTATATAGAGGAGAGTTGATCTGCTGTGTCCGCTTCTGCTGAGAGAGAGATAAGGACTGACAGCTGACCTTTGAGTTTAGCAGGAAGGAGGCCATCGGCATTGGACAAGCAGTTTCCGTGGGCAGGTGGCTGTTAAAGGCAAACTGGGTGGGAACAGGAGAAGTGGAATTGGCTACTTAAAGGTATAGACCTCCTGGAGGAAAGGGTGTAAAAGGTGGGGGAAGGGTCAGTAGCTGGCAGGAGGGTGGAGTCAGGGGAAGCCTTTGTTTTGCCTTGTTCTGAATTTAATTAGAAATCATGGTATGAATGAATAATAGAATGTTTACACTTTTTGGAAAGATGCAGTAGCCAGGAAGAAATGCATGATGAGGGGAGTCATAGAGCACAGTCCTCGAGTAAAGGGGCTGTAATGGGGTCCAGTGTACAGTGGGAGGGTTGGCTTCAGGTGGGAAAATGGACAGTTCATCTGTGGAAAAGCAGAAAGGAGGAGGGGAGAGATAGGTGTGGATACTGGGAGGGGTAGAACTGATGAGTGATGGGAGTGATTTCCTCTGGCTGCCTCCACTTCCTCTGAGAAGTAAAATGGTGCTGTGATGAGGTAGCAGTGAGGATGGGGCCGCGGTGCTAGAGGGGAGCAGGCATTGGGGAGCTATCCTGGAGGGCTGGACTCCCAGCAGCAGGAAGTCTGCTCCAAGTTGGTTACCGTGAATGTGAGCTGGGACCAGGCAGGCAGGCGGGGTGTGTGTGTGTGTGTGTGTGTGTGTGTGTGTGTGTATTTATATGTGAACAGCCACTTTCTCCCACACGACTACAGGTGTTGGTAATTGTGTAGTTGGATTTACCAAGAAGAGTGGTTTTTGCCAAATGAGTGCAGCAGACTGAGAGAGGAGAAGAAAGGAACTACTTATGTGTATGGGATGTAAGCGGAGTCATGAAGGAAGAAGAGACATCGGGGGTGTGAGCAGTGTGAGACACACAGGATCAACAGAGTGAGTCCCAGGGGCCCGAGCACTGTGGGCATCCAGGTACCAGAGGTCATGCCTGGTGGGGGGTAGGACTTCCAGAGAGTAAATGCATAAGACTGAGATTTTTCTGGTAACAGAAAAAGACCTGGAAAGCCAGTGGGAGAGAGCAGCTGGGTCAGAGAGATATAAACAGGGAGGGATTGGAAGGGTCTCTGGTGAGCAGTTGGAAATTACTAAGAGTGAAGCCAGACATCAGGCCACAGTGGATGGAAATGAGGGGGATGGCATAGAGGTTGATAGGTGAAGGAAACAATATTTTTATGAGCATTTCCCCTGATTTCAAAATTTCATAGTGTTTGTGACTGCCAAAATAAATAAAAACACATCACTAAAATTCATATTTATTGAAGTACAATGGCAAACTATGATTTTTTTTGTTTTTGTACTGATCTGCTTTTTCTCATTAGAGTCTCCATTAAGTAGGATTTAAAAACAAACAAACAACAACAAAAAAAAACCTCTGTATTTTTGTTAGAAAATTGCCCAGAGTGATTTTAGTTTTATTCCAAAGAACTGGAATTCCTTGAGGGTGGTAGTTACTTGTCACAGGTTGTGTGTCAGAGAAGCAGCCTCTGAGTCAGAGGTGAGTGTACAGAAAGTCTAGAGAATGTGCTTGGCATCAGCCCTGGTTCTGAGGAAGCAGCCCCTCGTGACTGGGGCTGATGCAGTTCGAAGTCGTCTCTTTTTCACGTGACCAGGAAGCCTGGGCCAGTTAATTCAGAGCTCATGCACCTGTGCAAGGAAGCAGACCCCCCCCTTCTTTCCTGCTGCAGAATTCCTAGTCTGTGACTTTTGTCTTCCTTGTCACAAGATGGCTGCACAACATCCAGCCCTGTCAGGAGGAGGAGAGATGAAAGGTAAAAAGGTCCATGCCTGTTAACTCAGCAGCTTAATCAGAGAAGTAGTTAATGTCCTGGAAGCCCCATGTTGGAAATTTTTGCATTCATCTTATTAGTCAGAACTTTGATCCTGTGCCCTTGCCCCCAACCCCACCCCAGTTGCATGGAGTCCAGGGAGAGGGGTGTTTTTAACTGGCACATTGCTGCCCGGGGCAAAATTCTAGTGGGGAGGAAGAGGAGGTTGGCAGCTAGCAGTGTCTACCATGTGGTGATTTTCCTTTTTATTCTAAATTAATTTTCTTTGACTGTCGACACTTGTGTTTTTATTTTTAGATTGGTATGTTTATTGTCATAAAAGGAATAGTTGCTAGTTATTTAAATTGAAAAATACAGAAAACTAAAAAGGAAGCAATAATTTAGCCAGAAACAGCTGGTGTCATAGTGGGTGAGCCTCATTCCATGCCTCTCGTGTGTGTGTCCTGCAGATGAAAGGAAGGGGGTATGAGAGCTGTAAAGGAGAAAGGCAGGCACGTGGACAAGTAAAAGTGGACAAAGCATTTTATAAGAACAGATCATACTTTATCAGTTCTTTTAAATAAAACATTTGGTTTCATTTTACTTAAATCTGTAAGGAGAAAATGAAACTTCATCCTGAGAAATGTTACATCCCAAAAGTTGTCTTCAAGTATATAGATTATGAAAACCCCTGAAAGATTGACAAAACCTTATTGTTATTTTTAGCTGCTTTTTCTAGTTTTATACACTATCAATTTTCCCTTCTATTAAATATGTAGTAAAACTCTTACATACTCCACTCGCATGACTCCTACCCATTTTTGTTGGTTTTTTTTTTAATAAGTATATTATTTATAACTTTATTTTATATACTATATATAATGTATGTGTCATATATCATTATATATATTTATGTATGATTATATTATTTACAATTAATATATTTATTATATTCTCTCCAGCGGCTGTAATTCCCTTAAGCGTTTGAAAGTGGATCTTGGTTCTGGTTATTACAGAGCCAGAACGCCTTTCACCAGTCCATTAGCCATTGCTCCTCCATTCTGGAATTATTTTGATTGCCCTATAATTTGACTGATTTTTTTTAATCCATTGTTTTTTTAAGAAGGGCTCAGAAGTCCCAAATTCTGCGGTGTTTTCATGTTTGAATTTCATATCTAAGCAACTTTCCTTTCCTGTATAAAAGGAAAAGATACTGTCCATGTACTATTACTGAAAAATAACAACTTAGAGAAATCAAAATAAGAACTCAGGAAGGGAGAATTCTGGTGTGAAAGCACTGGCTGACCGCAGCTGGAGCAAGAATCACCTGCCACACTCCCGGCCACCCCATCCTGGGAAGAATCACAGTGCTGGCAGTTCTGACCCCTTCACTGGCCACGTTAATGGTCCTCCAGTGACTTGGAAGGATTAATGGACTGATTTTACAATGACTCAAACCATCCTTTAAGAAGGCTTTAAGAGGTTTCTACAGAAAAATTTCTACATCAAATTGCCCAATTAAATATGATTACTACTCTTTAAGGAAAAAACCTAGAAAAGATTTGAAGGAAATCTTGGGGTGAGGTACTTTTGGGGACTTGTTTCTCTTTTTGACTTTTCTATAGTTTCCAAATCTTTAAGAGCCATTTATTTCATTTTTAATGAAAGAAGTAAACTTTGTATTTAAAAAGTTAACATCCTAAAGAAATTATATTAAAGACATAAAATTTTAATTCTTCACTTACCTCAAAGGGAGTCAGGTAAATGTTCACTGGGGGTTCAGTTCAGGACCTGTAGGATTTGAATACGGGCCTCTGGATCTCTTCTAGGTATTTCCCTGAAACTTTCTTTTGTATTACTAACTGAATAATTATTGGCCTTAGAACTATTTCTGCTGTTTGGGGATTTATGAGGTACCTTAAAAGCCAAAAATTTGACCAAAATATACATGAATAACATTTTTTCTAATGTGATGAATGATATCACAGTATTAGAGCAGGATTATCATTTATTTCTTTAATCAAACTTAAACTTGTTGTTATAGTTTCCATGCAATTTATATTATTCCAGTGATACTATACCTTGATATACTTTATATAGAAAAATGTCCTTTAAAGCCCACTTAATCTGAACTAAAATTCTTCATAAAGTTATCAGCTGCTCTTTGATTCCTCTTTTAGATATTTTTAGTTATTTCTGTGAACATTTAAAAGAGTAATTTATTTAAAAGTGACAAAACCTGAAATTATCCTGATCCACATTCTCCTCACATTTATTTAGCTCCATGTGTCATTGGACATGAGCCTTGGGTCAGTTGGCCTCCGCGTCAAATGGAGTAGAAGCCAGTCCCGGGCAGGGGTCCTGCATGTGGGGTCCTGCGTGCAGGGGGAGAGCTGTGTGAAGGGGTTTGTTATGCACCAGCCTGTTGTGAGATCCTCACTTGTCTTAGCGCTCCCGTTGTATTAGTGATTCTTGTTACACAATTGCCGAATACACATTCAACGTAGTTTGTATTTGTGGTGCTTTTATCCATTGTTTATAATTTTTAGGAATATCTGGAGTAGGACTCACCCAACCTGCAGCTCCAGCTTCCCACGGTGAAATCTGCATGGCTACCTTAGAAGTCTGAGGGCCCCACAGAAACTGACTCCTGTGTTCAGTTTCTGAATGTAGGTGTTGATTTTCACAGTAATACTCATAATGGTTATATGGTCTATAATTATATGTTAAAATTACATTATAAATAATGAAATATATGAAATTTCTTCTGCACTGAGTGATAACTCTAATCACTCATTCTTACTGAACATTTATTGATTTTCTTGTGTAGTAGAACATTGTTAACCGTGTCATTTTCATTTGTGTTTTTTTTTCCCTAACCCACTGTGTTCAAATCTAATATATAACTCTACATACCAAAGTAATGCTTTTCCTTAAAAGGATTCTTCAGGCTACGGTGGTGGGAACAAGGAAGCAAAACTGATTATGTTTGAAAGAGTTCAGGAAGCAGAGGGAAAATGGAGAGGGGCACAGGCCCTCAGGGCAGCGGATTACAGTCACATTCTCAGAAAAAGAGTGAGAGCTTTGGAAGATAAGATGGAGGAACTACAGAGACAGCAGGAGAAGGAACTATTCCAACTGAGTCAAGACAATTATATTCTTCGAGCCAAGGTACTAGACACATTGTCCTACTTTTCCTTTTATTTATGGAAAAAGAACTAGTACTCCCTGCTAAATGCATTGTCACCCTCTGTCCCTGTGGCTCTTTGACTTGATGCATTTGCTGCCAGTGACTTGGTTCCTGAGAGTGTCTCCTAACTGAAAAGCCTAAATTGAACCCCTGGGGAAAAATCAGAATTTAAACTGGCTCATATTGATCGTTCTCTTGTTAGAAGTCCTTTTTGAAAATAAATCCCTTAGTTCACGGTGTGACCTTCAAGGAAGACAGAGTTTCAGAAAGATTGCTGTAGAAGGGCTAAGTTCAGAGAATGACACTATGTAGCATATCTGAGTTAATTAGCATCATCAGAGCCATCAGCACAAAACATCCTGTAATGAATTAACTGTCACTGGTGTTAAGCTAATTCCAGGGTGGTTGTAAGACAGTTCTAGGTCTGTGCACCTTGTGTTTTCTTTTATTCTTCCTCACTTCATCATTTCCTTTCCCAAATAAAATAATGTCTGCATTTTCTTAGTGAAGTAGCTTTGAAGAATCAAACAAGAAACAAAGGTGGTTGCATTTTGAGGAAACGTTGGCTCCTGTCACAGAGAAAAATCGAAGCAAATCAAAAAAGAAATAGGAACAAGAGACACTTGTTCAGGGACGTCAACAGGTATAGTTCTTCAGCACATAATGAGTTTGTTACGAGATCCTTTGGTTGTGAAAATAAAGCATTTAAAAATATTTGTGTCCATTTAACAGGTAATGGGAATTCTGACAGTATGAGGAAGTAATCATTTGACTGGTCTGCACATTTGTCATGTGCAGAATTAAAGTGATTAAGACCATGGGTTCTGGATTCAAAATCTGGTTTTAGGCTTTGCTTCACTACCTGCTGTGCAACCTTGGGCAAATCACATACCCCCTTGAGCCAGTTTTCCCATCTGTGAAATGGGAATGAGAATGACAGTACCTGTCTCATAAGAGTGGTTGTGAAATTAAGGTAAGACAGTGCCTCAGCTCCTGGAGCCCTGCAGCAAAGGCAGGCTGATTCTGCCCCCGGCCTGCCTGCTGGGGGAGACCTCTTCCCTAGTTCGAGTCAAAAGAATGCAGATTAAGGGGGTTTTCACTGGTGTAGTGAACCAGGGCCCAGAGGGGCCCATGCCTCCGTGGGAAGCCAGGCTTCTGAGGGTGCAGGGCCTACACCCTGGCTGTCCCTGAGGGACACGGGGCCGTTGTCACAGCTGCTGCTAAACCCGCTGGTCAGGGCTTGGATGGGCTGGCGGGGCCTTCCATGGGCTCGGAGAACAGAGGCCGAGGTGAGGTTTCCTTGGCTACCAGTTTTCTCTTGCTTTACACTTAAAAGCCACTTGTGTGACATTAAAGCCACATTAGGAAATATATATATTTAAATCATAAAAAAGACAGTGCAGGCCAACCTGAATGCCCTCTACACAGTAACAAGTTAATGCGTGTTGCCTGTGACTAATTTTATAGCCATATTTCCTTAGAAACTGTCCTATTTTTCTTTCATTTTCTGTAATGTTTTTCAGTAGATTACATTGGCTAGTTTTTATATTATATTCAGAAATGTGAATCTGAACTCAATTGCCATTACCCTGAGATTGAAAAAAATTTGACTTAAAATTGGGAGAAAATGTATGTGTCCTGTAGAAGTCAGACATTTGTTCTGTGTGATGCATCTTGACCTGACAGGCAGGACAGGTTTGGTGATCTCCAGCACGAGCTTCACCTTCATTTCCTCCCCACCACTCCCCTCCTTCTGTCTCATTACCTTTTTCTCCTTTGACAGTAGTAGCCTAAGCCTTGAGCCTGCCAATAAGAAGCAGTTTCACTCCAGGGACATCCAGAGAAAGTGCTACCACATCAGAGATGACAGCATTTACTGCAAATGAGATAGTACTGATTTTGCAGGACACACAGCCCTAGAGTTAGAACCGTCCAGATTCTCTGCCTATCATTCTGAGTTTGCTCGGAGCATGGCATTTTAAGGAACAGACCCATGAGTATGCCAGCCACCCCTCACACACACACAGAACACAAAACTTGTGTATCAACATATGTACGTATTTTTCTGGGTTTCAAGAATTCCGCAGAATTAAGCACAGACTATCTGCCATTAGGTCAGGCGTGGTGAGACAGTTCAGAGTTTCATTAGAGTCTCAAAGTTCCTTGGTTTTCATCAGATTCTTAATTTTAAAGAGGTTAATAAGCCAGAGCATCTAAGCACAGATTCTTTTGATCTCAGTGTTTGAGTCCCTCTTTAGCTCAAGCCAAGTGCTAAGCTGGGTCTAGGCTTTGCTCTGCCTCATCCTGATCTTCCAGAAACACCTCATCTCTACCTCCTTGTTTACAGAGAATTACAGAAACAAGCCTGGTTACCCACTGTGGCTCCATCCAGTTACCTCACCACAGAAAGATGAGCTAAAAACAAAAAAAGAAGGTGCAAATGTTACCGAGCCCAAACTCATTCTGCTCACTGCACAACAGACCAGTAAATTAGGAGACAGGGTCTTGGGGCAAGGAACAGCAACTTTATTTAGAAAGCCATTCAGAAAGACGGCAGACCAAGAAGATGGCAGACTAAGGTCCTGGAGAACCATCTTCCCCAAGTCAGAATTCAGGCTCCTTTCCTACTTGCTTTGTTGTTGCAAACTTCTTGGCATAGGAATTCTTTGTTCTTGGAATCCTGTGTTCTTGCAGCTGTCCATGTGTGTCAGATCACAGTGTCCCTGTAAACCTCCAACAAAAGAAATGTTATGTTCTATTCTGCAACTTGTTATCTTTATATGAATGGAATGTGTTAATATCCTTAAAGGCCAGAGCCTTGAGAATAGGCTCTCCTGTATATTTCAGGCTATTGGCAACATTGTTTCACAAAAGGTGCAGAGCTGGCAAGACTGAACCTAGAAAACAGAGCACAGGCTTAAAGTCAAAGGAACAGATCTAATATGGAGTCTGGTTTGTTCTTTTCTATCACACAAACAGCCCCCCTGGCCTTTGCATCCCTGGTGTGCAAAATCAGGAAGTGGTTATTCCTGCAGTCATTCGCCCACTTACCCTTGTGAAATGCAGTACATTATACTGACCGGTTCGCTGGCTTTGGGAAGTTCTGCAAATTTTTTGTTTACTAAGAATTTTGAGCCATTTGGAAACAGTTGTTTTCAGCTAACAAATTGTATTCTGAGAAAATTGAAACAGTTTGAAAAAGATTTTAAAGTTTACTCAAAAACTGAGGAAATTTAAAGACTAAAAATATTTAAAGGATGTATCTTTCATGAGCACATATACTAATGTTATATAGGTCCTACTGACTTAATTAAAATGTAATTTTCTATTTATGAAAAGGAAAATGAAAAATTGTAGAATCAAGTGAAAGATCTCCATGAACAAAACAATAAAAATGAGGAGCGAATGTTCACGGAAAACCAGAGCTTATTCAGTGAATTAGCTTCCTGAAAGTAAGTACTTTTTAAATTCTTAAAATCAAACCAATTCTTTCTAAGCATCTTATTGTTATATTAATAATACATTTAGTTATACTTGGAAATTTTAAAAAAATTCTACACTGATTTTCAGTTTTATAACTTTCATGTTTTTAGTTTTCAGTGGGTTTTCTTTTGACATTAGATGACTAATACATACTTCAATATTTTCAGCATATTCATATTTGAATTTGACATAAGTTTTAGGAAATTGAACAGCCCTCTTGATCAGTCATTAAGCCTGGGATGCTTATGTAATACATCTCAGTAATAATACTTTTAGTAATAATAGTAAAATAAATATACAGTATCATTTACTGTCTTAAGTCAGGTTCCGAACAAGTAGAGCCTGAGCTGGGGGTCCTTGTGGAAATGATTTCCTGTAGGGTAACTCAGGAGGAGGGGAATGAGAAAAGAAAAGTGGGGGTGGGCAGGGGGAGGGAGGGCAAGTGAGACCATGGTCTCAGCCAGAGGCTGGCAACATTCTTCTCTCACCAGGAAGATCAGGAGAACAGACTGCATCCCAGAGTTGGCCCCCAACTAAGGCAAGTAGGGGAAAGCCATTTGATCCCCCCAGCCAGTCAGTTACTGGCTGAAGTGTGTCCCAGGAAGTGAGTGGGTGTATCCTCTGGACCAGGGGCAGGGGCTGATGTTTGGTGAGGATGTTTCTCCAGAGGAGGAGAGTCTGGTGAGAACAAGCACTCACTGTGGCCAGCTGGCGAAGCATCAGCACCTACATAGGAATCATGCTTCACACTGTAAGGGCTTTTGCATGTTACTACACCCACCTTCAACATGTTAAGTGAGGGAGGTGAACCAACAGCCGTGGGCAAGCTAGGGTCCTGTCTTCTATTAGGAAGTGACTAAACATTTTACCTAAATTTTCAAATAGGACTGCTGTCAGAAGAAACTTCTTTGGCTGTGAATGTTACTTGTGTTACATTTATTCACATACTTCTTCCATTTTTCTGTAAGATAACGTAGGGCAGTGAGGCAGGGCTGCTGGTAGCACACACTGATCTTTCATGCAAAATAGAAAAAGACACACATTGTACAGACAAAGCTAGAAAGTACACAGATTGGCAAGTGAGGGCACTTTTGTGTAAGTTAGGGGGAAAAATCTCCTTTCCCTAGGCCAAGGCTAATCTGCCTAGTTCTGAAGCATGACGATTTACATCTGCTTTCTTCCCAAATGCTTCAGTAAAGTGTTTCAAAATTTCACATCTTATATTGCCTGTTTTTTAAAAGAGAAGATCTATTCCAGGGTCCAAAACTGGAGCTCTAAATAATTTTCACAATGAAATAAATGATTTCTTTAGTACATTGGGGTTAGATGATCATATATGGAGTCCTAACGTCCTTTTATAATGTCTCTGGAAAAACAGAAAAATTGATTCTAAGGTTCAGGTAGTGGACTGTATTTGGTTGGTTAGTTTCCATGTATATGACTGGCAATTTGTTTTTCTCAGAAGGAGTCTAGAATAATATGAAAGGAGTACAGACACCACAGGAAAAATGCAGCAAATCTTTGTGGGACATTGATTTGTTTTTTTTCTCTGAGAATTGGCAGGAAGTATTTTTATGCTCCTAATAAGCCAACACTCTTAGGGTTTCTGTTCTTTTAGGTTCCACATAAACATTTCCTTTAGAGTATACTCCTCACTTAGTATTTTACTCTTTAGAGAAAATAAACTTTTTATCTTCAGTGACACAGAGTTCCACTGTGCATTAGTTTTTAGTTTTTAAGAACTGAATATTTTGTATTGAAAGGAGTAAGGACCAGAGTGGTGGACGATAAGGTCAGAGAGGTAGCCAGAGGCCCCTGAGAGTGTCTCACAGTAAAATCTTGAAGAACCTCAGTAACTCTTCTAAAATGACATCCACAGAAGGTCACACAGAAGATTCAGCAATGAAATGATGCAGCCAAAACCCATGATAATGCAAGGCTTTATGGATGGATTTATTTTCTTGGTAAGACTGGATTTTAAGGCAGTGTGAAACAAAATTTCTGACAATTTTTATTTTGAAACTGAACTGTACCAAGTGTCCTGTCATGAATCTGAGAGTTTCTTCAGCAGTTCTGAGTTGAGTCCCATGTTCATTTACTGAGCACCTGCCCTCTGCTTAGTGCTGTCAGGTAACCAGGTGGTGACATCAGTGTCGGTCCCCACAGAGCTTGCATCTTGTTAAAGAGAAAAGGTCTGCACATAGGTGAGGGTCATGGGAAACAAAGCCCTGAGTGCTGTGCTAGAGGGACATGGAAGTTTCATGGGGATGTGGGGAGGGGTTATCAGGAAGAGCCGCACTTGAACTCAGTCTTGAAGGATAAGTGTGACTCTGTGAAGCAGAGGAATGAGGATATTGAGAGTTGTGTGGAATGTTGGGCCAAGCCTTTTTTTTTTCTGCATTTGTGACACAAAGGTGAGCAAAATCAAGTTTTGCTTTCAAGTAAATATATACTA
Source organism: Camelus ferus (assembly GCF_009834535.1). Taxonomy (NCBI): domain Eukaryota; kingdom Metazoa; phylum Chordata; class Mammalia; order Artiodactyla; family Camelidae; genus Camelus; species Camelus ferus. Next base: position 62,864,939 of record NC_045709.1, read on the forward strand.
TGTTAGATGCCGATGAGTGTTGTGAGAAGAAAATAAAGCAGGACACCTAGGGGCCAGGTTGGGGGCTGCCATTTTAGAAAGAGGGATCAGGGAAGGCCTTCCTGGGGGTGCACCTGAGCAGAAGTCCTAGGCCAGTGCAGGAGCAATATACCTGGCTCCGGGGGGCAGAGCTGCAGGCAGGGAAACAGTCAGTGCAAACATCCTGGGGTAGGAGTGTGCTGGACGTGTTCCCAGAATAGCCAGGAGGTCTCTGCTGTGGAGTGGAACAGGAGGTGGAAGATCTGTGGGACATGCGTCAGAGGGGCAGGCAACACGGGGTTGTGTAACACTGAAGGTCATGGTAATAAGGACTTTGGATTTACCCTAACAGAGAGGGGAGCCACCAGGTAGTTTCAGATGGAGGAGTGGATATTAATGGACTCTTCAAAACAATTCACTTCTTCCTGTGTGGAGGACAGACCGCAGGTGCCGGGAGTGGAAGAGCCAGACTAGTTAGGAGGTCGTTGTCATCCGGGAGCAGTGAGAATGTTGGTGGGAAAGGCCCTACAGCTGTGCTGAGCTACATGCCCAGAGCTCACTTCGGTGAGCTCTGGGAAGCTCTGGGAATCTCGTCATCATTTGGAGGGGGCGGAATAAAATCAGAGCTAAAATTTAGGAAATATAATCAGCAGCAGAACTTCTGATGCATGGGGTAAAAGACAGCCTATACCACAATCTGTTGTGGTTAAGAATAATTTGTTTTTGTATTTCTAGGAATATCAAGAAAGAGAAAACTGGTTTATTGGAAGACCTCAAAAGACTGAAGCAAGACAAGCAAGCTCTTGAAGCAGACTTGGAAAAAATGAAGAGAGAAAGAGACCAAGCCAGAGAGCAGGTGCGTACACCAAAGGGAACATGCCGAGCTGGTATGGTTACTTTATACTAGTAACTGTTCTGAACTTGAGTTTAAGTAATAGCAATTGGATAATATAAGCAAAATGCTATTCCTAGAAGTATATTGTAATTTTAGAAACTTTTAAAAAATTAGTTATTGAGAGGTATGTTCGTTTGATTGGTTTCAGCAGCAATAATTGCAAGATTGAAGAAACTCAGATTATTTTGAATTCATGGCATTGTGTGCTCAGTTGTTTGCAGTCCTCCCAGCCAGACTATGACCTTCCAAGGCCTGGTCTCCCTTTTTATCCCTGGACCTGAAACGTAAGCTCTCAAGTGTTTGACAAATGAACAGACAGCACCGTGCTATGTTTGTAGAAGACACAAGGGTGAATATGGCATTCCTCACTGGAGAAAACAAAGGAGTAAGATAAGAATGCAGAAAGTTTAATACTAAAAAAAATTAGAAATAAACAAGAGGGTGCTAGTAAGGATTTCAGGGAGGAGAAGCATTTGAGTTAGGTCCTGGCAGGTGGAGGGACTCAGGAGGAGAGGAGGGAGGCCACTCAGCTGTGTCTCATGGGCGTGTTACTGAGCACACCTGTCCTGGGCCATATGCAGGCAGGGCATAGGGCAAGAAAGGTCGATTGGAAGAGCCCTTGTTTGCCAAAGGAAGGATCTTTTCTTTGTGATTTTATGATCTTCAGTGTAAGATATGTACAAAAACATCCACTAATCTGTTTATAAGAAATGTACTTTCCTGGGCTATAAAATAGAATAATAATCATCGCTCCTATCATGTGTTTGTTGTGTTAAATAAAGTCATACAAACTTTGAGAATTGAGACTGTGAACACAGCCTTCTTTTACTAACACACTCAACTGGACACAATCTTGCTACATCCATTTGTTGTTTGTTTGTTTGTTTTGGCCCCTTATTTTTTCATAATGCTTTCATTAAACAGGCATTGGTTTTCATGCAAAATCTTTTAATTTAGTTATTTCCATATTTAAAAAATTATATTCGGGTTATTGAGTTACTTTATCTTATAGGTGAAAAATTATATGAAATAAAAATTTTAGAAAAAACGCATAAGAAATGAGTTGCCTGCAGGAAAGATTACAGTGGTGTGCTGAAAATCAGGAGCTTCTGGGTAACGATGCAGTTCAGCTTAAGGAAGCAAATGAAGAAACAGAAGCTCAGACCTGAGGTGATAGATCACTCCAGAATGTGTTCCTATTTTAGATTAGACTGAGAATACAGACCACTGTCCATATCTTAGGGCTCCCTATCCAGCAGATTCAACAACCTGTAGATGGAATATTTGGAAAAAAATGGAAAGTTCCAAAAAGCAACACTTGAATTTGCCACATGCCAGCAACTACTTACATAGCATTCATGTTGCATCAGATACCATGAGTAATCTAGAGATGATTTAAAGTACACAGGAGGATGCATATAAGTTCCATGCAAGCCCTATGCCATTTTATTCAAGAGGCGTCAGCATCCGTGGATGTTGGCATCTGGGGGAGTCCTGGAACCAGTGCCTCATGGTTACCAAGGGATGGAAGTCCAGGCTCCTGATCCCAGCCTGGCAGGTCCCCACATGGTCTGAATCCTGCCTGTACCACACTCCCCTGGTCACTCTCCTCCAGCCCTGCCAGACTGACCTCTGATTCTTGAACAGGCCAAACTCACTGCACTTCATGTCTGGCCCCTAGAAATGCCCAATACTTTCTGAGTGTGGCTCTGCTTCAATAATATGGGGTGCATTGCCACTAGAGAAGACAGTGTGAAGTTTCCTTAAAAAACTAAAAATGGACTTATGATCCAGCCTTCCCACTCCTGGGCATATGTCAGGATAAAACTCTAATTCAAAAAGTCACATGCACCTCAATGCTTACAGCAGCACCCTTTATAATAGCCAGGACATGGCAACAACCCAAATGTCCATTGACAGATGACTGGATAAAGAAGTAGTGGTATATTTATACAATGGAATAGTACTCAGCCATTAAAAAAATAGAACAATGCCATTTGCAGCAACAAGGATGGATGTGGAGATAGTCATTTCAAGTGAAGTAAGCCAGAAAGAGAGAAAAATACCATATGATATCACTTATATGTGGAATCTAAAAACAAAATACACAAATGAACTTAACTACAAAAGAGAAATAGACCCACAGACATAGGGAAACAAACTTATGGTTAACAGGGAGAGAAGAGGGTGGGAAGGGATAAATATGGGAATTCGAAAAGTGCCCCTCTTGGGGAGTGATGGAAGTGTTAGTTATCTTGATTGTGGTGATGGTTTTCTGGGTGTAGACATCTATCAAAATTCATCAAATTGTACATGTGAAATACGTGTAATTTACTGAACAGGGATCATACCACAATAAAGGTATTTCTAAAAAAACAGATTGGCTGCATTGTGTCCTATGTTTGTATGTGTCTTCAGTGAGTGGGTCTTCAAGTTTCTGGGCTGCCATATTTTCTGAACCAGAAGTGCCCTCCTTCCCTTTTCTTTGATAAACTGTCAGTGGGTGGCATTTATTCCCGTGGCTTCAACCGCTCTCTGTCCACTGATTAAGTGTCAAATCTCCAGCATGGACATCTCATTTCCATCCCAGAAATACATTTATAATTGACAAGTAGAAAATCCCACTTGATTAGCCCATAAAAATCTCATGCTCTATATGTTTGAATTAACACTCGCTCAGAATTAGGTTTATTTTTTCAACCCGTGGCATCACCATCCCATCTATTTTTCATGCCATGCATCTGGGTGTTTTCCTTTACTTCATTCCCTTATCCCCTATCAGTACTACAATTCTATTCCTTAATGTCCCCCAATTAAGTTTCCGCCCCTCGCTCCCCACTGCATTAATTCACACCCCCCCTTTGTACTCTCCCCAGTGCTGTTCTTTAGAGTGAACTATCCACTTTTCTAAGTTTTAATGACTAATCTGTGTCACTCTCCTTAAAACCCCAAATAATTCCCCACTGCATATGTGAGGAAGTCCACACTCCCTGAATTAACGTCACACCTTCTCATCACCTAGTTCCTGCTTTTTTCAACCTCAGCTTCCATTAGTTCCCCACAGCCTCTAGCCTCACAGACCTTCCTTCCCTAAGTGCAAAGTGCTCTTAGACACGACCAGGCGTCTGCACGAGACACGCAAGCTGCCGAGAATCCCGTCCACACCACGCACTCTCCTGGTCTAGAGATTTGCTGGAATCCTTCAGATGTCAGTGCAGAAAGCAATTCCTCTCTGACACCTTCCCTACCTTCTAGAACCCAGCCCCAGTCAGTGCAAGAGCCCCTCTGAACATACAGTATACATGATGCCAAGTGACTCTTACCACATTGTTTTGAAAACCTATTTAAATTTGTCTCTTCCACGACACACTATGATCTCCTTGAGGGATGGGGGCTGTGTGGTATTTGTCTAGATAGCTAATGTCTGGCACAGACCCCGGGCCATCGGAAACAGTCTGCTGACTCATCAAGAATTGTCGTCTTTGCGATGTAAGAAAGACTACATGATCTCTGATCTTACACCGTCTGGCAAGGGTGAAAATAATTTCACCTAGAACTACACAGGCAAAATATGTGTATTCTTATCCTTTTTGTGAGTCCAAGATCATACGCATCCTGGAACATAAGTGTCACTCTAAGTTGTCCGTCCCCTAGGCTGCCACGTCCAGCTTCAATGTATTCTGTAGAAGTCATAGGGATACATATACATCACCCCCTCTTAGAGCAAATGGCGCTTCAGCCTGACCAAGTTTGTCCATATAAAAATCAGAAATGTTCTGATCTAAAGTCTGAAGAAACATTTCCCGTCTCTCCTTCCAGTCTGTCTGCCATCTGCATTCCACATCCCCACCGCTCACCTGTTTCTGACTACTTTCCATCTAGAAACTTCATTCTCTGTGGGACACTTGTATCAGAACTAATTACAGGAGTAATAAAAATGGTCCCATGAATGCAGGCTCTGCACAACAAGGATGCTTTGACCAGATGCCTCAGCCGTGGCCTGCAGGGTCTGTTCACGTGTTCTGCCTGGCTTCCCTGCAGATGTGCTGCAGAAAATCAAGCCTGCAGTTAAAGTCATAGAAGGCCTAAGAAACACAGAAAAATAAAGAGCCAGATTCATCTCCTTCAGAATATTTCTGAAAACCATCCACTAATGGGACGGAGAGATTTAAGAGTTTTGTTTCAGAGTAAACGATGTCCAGCTGCAGGCTGGGTCAGTTTTGTCATTTTTGTTCACTATTGGCTTTCTGCTGCTTCTAACACGCCTCTGTTTAGAGAAGTGGCCTGAGTTGGCACTCAGAGCAGAAAGGTGAGCTGGGCCTGGTGACAGCCAAGCTCCTCTGCTGTGTAGTAACCCACTGAGAAGGAAGGGATGTCCCAGGACTTCCTCTGATTCTCTCTCACTCAGTTGTAAATTCTCTGAAGGGAAAATGGAATAAAAAAGCTTAATTCAATATGGTATTGTCAAAGTATAAAGGTAATCGACTTTGGAAGGGAGGGAATAGTTCAAAGGGTAGAGCATGTGCTGGTTCAATTTCCAGTACCTCAATGTAAAAAATAATAAGAAAAAATTCTTTAAAAAAAGGAAAAGAACAAAGAATAAGAGAGATTTCAAACAACCCAAATTTAAAAAGAAAAAAAGGGTTTTTAAAAAAAGTTATCAGCTGGGTCTTTTGCTAGATTAGGAGTTTGGGATTAACAGATACACACTACTATCTATAAAATACATAACCATCAACTTCCAGGTCCTTAATAACCTAGTTCAACCTGAATCCTTTCTCTTTTTTCCCCTAAGCAACCCTTGGAAGCCTCTAATTCTCATCTTATAAAATAATTCATTTAAAGGCAGTTTGAAAGTTGCTGGTTAAACCCATTATTTGTGGTTTCATGAATATAGGTCTAGTAAGGAAGACAGACAATAAACCAGTAAATAAATAAATATATTATTTACTGCCAGGTGTTAATAATTGCCACCGAGAAAAATAAATCATGATAGGAGAGAAAATAAGTGAATAGGATATATGTGCATGCTATTTTAAATAATGTGATTAGATAAGTCCTCTCTGAGGGTAAAGTAATTTGAGCAGAGTCCTGAATGAAGTAAGAGAATAAGCCACGTAGGTAACAGCTGAGAAAAGCCTCCCAGGCAGGGAGAAGTACAAGACTTGGAGTTACAAACATAGCTGTCCTGTTGGGGATCATCTGGACGGTGAAGATGGGCTGGAGCAGAACAATTAGAACTGAGCCTGGAGAGATGGGTGAGGGACCAGATCACACAGGGCTTCGGGAGTCATATTAGGGACTGTGGATTTTCTTCTGAATATAATGGAAAGTCACCAGAGTATTTTGTACAGGGGAGCAACTTAATCTGTTTCATACTTTAAAAAGACCATTGTGGGTAATGTATGGGGAATAAACAACGGAAGGAGGGCAAGGTAAGCTGATAGGAAGCCAGTGGAGAAGAGTGTTGCTGACCTGGAGAGAGACACTGAGGTTGGGCTGGGATGATGGTGGGAGATGGGCTGAAAGGGAGAAACAACTTGACAGTAATGGTCACAGGCCTTAGTGCTTGATTTGGACACAGAGAGACACAGAGGTGTTCAGGGTGACGGGTATGTGATATTAAGTACTGACTCACAGTTTTTGTGCAGGGTCCTGACAGGAGAAGATAGTGGGGATGTTGATGTTGGTAAGAAGGGTGTGTAGATATGGAATCACCCCTAGAGCCGTGTCTCTGTTTCTCTGTAGATGAGGTCAGCAGAGCAGGGATGGGTGTTTCTACTTCTGCAGAGAAATGAATATCCTCCTCATCGATAACTTCGAGAGACCGACCTGCCCATCAAATGCAACATCTTGAATCTGCTTCTTTCTATCTAGGAGGAGATTGCCACCTAAGATGCCAATCAAAAGATTCCTGTGTCCAGAGTTAGAGCTGTGTGCCTTTGGGATGATCTCAGAGATGCCTCCACAGAGGCTCGGTGTGCTTTCCCTCCCTCAGAGCACAGTTCCCCTTTATCCTGGTGGGTCTTAGCAGAGGAGGCTTCACAAATAGCCCCTCTCAGGCCCTGAGGACCAGCCTCCCACTGGGCCAAGCCGTGAAAATGAGCATGAGGTCCAGGCAAAGGAGCTGGCCATTTGTGATCTTGGTGAGGTCTTTCTCCAGGGGGCCATCTGGAAGATTACATGAGGACAGTCTACAAAAGGATGGGAGGGTTGATGGTGTAAATGGATTTTAATTTTTGCTCTGAATCTGATTCTGTCCTTCTGTTTTGTTAAGGAAGTGTTCTTAGGCTAGCTATGATTCTCCTTTGTCTTTCTTTCTATTTGATCATCCAAGAGGTTTAGATAGGATCTTTGTTTTAGAACCTTTAAAAATTCCTTGCAAAAGCGTCTTATTGGGCATTTGGCCAAGACAACTAGTAAATTCTCCCAGCATTTTTGAACCCTTTTTTTTCCTTCAGGGGATCTCAAAATGTACACATGTTCCAAATCTGCCCAAAACCAAGGAGCCTTTTTTATCACTTCACCATGGACAAAAGATGTCACTAAAGAAGGTGAGAAAAGAGCAGTTCCCCATCATCCAGAGTCCCTCCCAAAGAGCCCACAGAAGTAAAGAGGAGATGAATGAGAGAAACGGTTTATTTATACACACACAGGAGCCAACCAGGAAAGTAACTACCATGTTAAATGGTGAAAGTTAAAGGCTTTTTATTAACCTAACTTAATAGGGCAAAGGGAGAGGAGAGAATTGGCTTCCATGACAGGTTTTCTTCTGCATCTATCTAATCTCAGGTATCTTCAGCTTAAAGTGTCTTTGTATCAACCGTGGGTTCCATCTGGCTTTCCATTCCTCGAATTTTGTTCTTTTTTTCAAGATTCACTCATCTATTCTGAGCCCCTAGATTTTCCACATGACTTTTAGATTGATTGTCAATTCCTGCAAAACACCACCTGGGATTTGGGTAGGCATTCTTTGAATCCTTAGATCTATTGGTGGACTATTGCCGTCTTAGTGGAATTAAGCCTTCTGCTCCATGAATATGGGGTTATTTTCTGTGAATGTAGGTCTTAATTTCTCTCAACAAAATCTTTCATCTATTTTAGTCTTCAATGTCCAGGTCTGGTACTTCTTCCTCAACTCTATTGGATGCAGATCCAGAACGTACACAACCTCCTGGAGAAACTCTACTGCCACAGAGCTGACTTGGAACTAAGTCCTGAGAAGGCTTTGTTCTTTACTGATTCTTAACTCCTGTAGAATTCATTCTTTTATTCTCATAAATGCTTATTGTCCTCAAAATAAATCTTTTAAAAATAAGATTAATGTACTTTAATTACTCCAGAGATGAGTAATGAATGAGTCACATTAACATGGTATTTTAATCCTTTTAAAATTAGTAGAGCAATACAGACACATTATAAAACATTAAAATATTGCCTAAAAGAGAAGAGAAGAGATTTGTAAATCCCACCATCGAAGGTGACTGTCATGAATGGTTTGGTGCTCATCTCTCTGTCTCTGTGTCTCTCAGTTTGTCTCTCTCTATCTCTATCTCTCACACACTCACAATCAGATTCATTTACGTCTATGTTGATTTCACACATATGTGGTCGTGCAGATGGGACCCTGGATGCCGGCGGTGGATCTGCATGCTTCCACCCTGAGGTCTCCCCTGACATTGGGTAGAGACACGACATCCACTTTTCCAACTGCACAGCATACATTCATCCACGTGAACCAGAACTGATGGACCCCATCCCCTCTCTATGAACATTACTGTTGCTTTAAATCCCACTGTTTCAAAAAGTGCTGTGATGAACATTCTTGAAAAGACATCTTTGAAAAGTTCTACAAGGACTTTAGTGGGATGAACTTTAAGGATCTGCACTGCTGGGGAAGGGATGCACCTGTGGCCCTTTGATGAGTCCTGCATCCTGTTTCCCTGGAGAGAAGGGTCTGTTTGCTCTTCTTTCCAGGGGACCTGCTGGGGCCTCTGCCTGCTCATGTTGTCACCAGGGCTGGTTGTCACCTGACTAAAGATCTGCCAGTGTGATGGTGACCAGAGCTATCTACACAGTGTGTCTGTCTGCCTGTGTCCTCACCTGAGAGGTCAAGCATCTCTAACACACTGGCCACCTGCACTGCCTCTTGTTGGAACTGCCTGTGTGTGTTCTGTTTCTTTTCAGGACACTGGGTTTTGAGATATTTTTGGACCACAGGTATGTGAAAGCTTTCTCCAACATTGGGTCATGAGGAACGCTTTCTCCACATTGTGGTTTGTCTTTCCAGCTGTTTTTCTGGGCTTTTTCTTGTTTTTTGATTTGTTTGGTTTTGTTTTTGCCACAGGAAGAGCTAAGCATCTCCCTTCTGTCTTCTGGCTGTGGTATCACAGGGGGAACAGAAATGTCTACCCCGAGATTATGCACAGAGCTACTAAAAGGGCTTCATTTTGTACATCACATCTTTAGTCCACCTGGACTTCCCTTTCAAATAATAAAAATGCTATTTCAAGTGAAAACAAAACAAAAAAATCACCAGCCCCAGATTAAAACATGTGGGCAGGCAAAAAAGCCACCTTTCATATGGTTTCATTGACAGGGAACATCCAGGAGAGGTAAAGACACCCAGAGAGAAAGAGGACTTGGGGTAACAGGGGTTGGGGGAGGAAGGAAGGGCAGTGCATGCTCTGGATCCAGGGTTTTATTTTGAGGAAAGAAATACTGTGAAACTAGATGGTAGAGATGGTCGCACAGCATTGTGAATGCACTTAATGCTCCTGAATTGCACAATTTAAAAGGGAAAATATCTATATTTTATTAAAGAAAACTTAAAACAGAAAAATAAAAGACGCCATAAGTGATGTGAAGCAAAAAAAGGAAACTACCGAAAAAGCAAACAAAAACATCTCCAGGAGAACGGAAGTCAAGTTCTGGTGGGGGATGGGATTGATGGAATTTTGGAGAAGAAGGTGTGGGTGGGTGCAGAGGGGGCTCAGCTCTAGGGGGTGGTGACTCCTGGACGGGTTCTCTGTTGCCCAGTGGTCCAGGTGCTGGTGCAGGTGCAGGAGGAGCAGCAGGAGCTGCAGGAGGGAGCTCTGGGTCTTCTGCAGGATACAGATGGTCCTGTTTTTGGACTCTGGCATCTTCCCCTGCCCCCACCTCCCCTGGATCTGTAACTGTTGGAAGTGGAGTGAGCTTTAAGTCTTGTGGAAGTGCTCATGCTCTAAGCGAAGAAAAATTTACCCACATGCCTCCCTTTCCATGTAACTTTTCAAGGACAGAAATCTTCCCAAAGCTTTCCAGACATCTCCAACCCAGGAAGTGCCCACAGGATGTGTTCTGTGACTGAATTCTTCCAGACAGGCGGTCTGAGGCCAGTCTTTGCTCTGGTCCCAACAGCAGCCTCTGGGGACGCCTCCCTGTTTGGCCCAGCCCTCGCCCCTCCCTCACTTACACACATGCACCCAGCCCTGCTTTTCTCACCTTGGGGCTCGGCCTCTGTGGGCTCCTGTTCCTCCACCTGACTCCCAGGGAGTTGGGCACGGTGCTTCAGGTCAGAGCCGGGGGTGCTGAGCTGCCCGCCAGCCCCAGGCAGGTCCCTGGGGAGAGGCCTGGATAGTGTCTGGGCAGGAGGCCATGGTGGTGGGGACCCCTCCATGTTCAGATTCAACCAGAGACTGCACTGGCCCTCAGAAGTGTGGCGCACCAGCCCCTTACTCGGGGAAGTGGCATGGGTGTACTCGTCCATCAGCTCCTGCGGTATCTGGCTCTGCAATGACAGTGACTGGCAGCCAGCCCGGCCCAGAGATCTCAGAGCCCTGTCCAGCCAGGGCTACTCCTGCTTCTGCCCAATCGACCCTCTACTGCCAGATCAGACTGGGACCTTGGTCAGCTCAGTCACCCAGGAGGGAAGAGACACACCCAGAGGGCATGGGCTCCACCTCGGGCAGCAGGGCCCTGCCCCGGCTCTCCACATCCCAGCCAGCCAGCTTGGACTCAGGTTGTAGATGTGACCGGCCCCCCAGGCCTCTGACTCTTCCTCAGCCTGCTCTTGCTTAAGGCAGTACCCTCCACCCCAACATGACTGCCCCAATTCCACCAGCCAGGAAGGGGTCGTGGGGCTACCTGGGTGGGATCTGAGTGGTGGCCCAGTCTAGGCAGGCCTGCCCTGGACCTCCCTGTGTTACCTTTGGGTCCCTCTGGCCAAAAGGCCAGAGAGGCCTGGGATGAGACCTGACCCAGCACCGGGACCATTGGTACAGCCCCTCGCTGCAGGCTTTCCAGAGGCTGTGGCCTCAGGACGTTGGGATGCAGCAGAACATGCCTCTGTCTCCAACCAAGTGAGCTGAGTAGGGGCTCCTCTACAGAGTGGGTCCCTCGTGACCTATGTTCCAAGTTCTGTTGGGCTCTATTGCCAGGGAAGTGAGGTCACTTCCTGAGGTCCCCTTCCCCAAGCTTCCTCCTTACATAAAGCTCCCCAAGGGCCTTTCTGGGCTGCTGATGGCTCACTTCCCACCCCATGCCATGTCCATACACAATGACACCAACTCAGCCCCCCCCCATAGCCCTGGGGAGGCCTGGATGCAGCCAGGGCCGCAGCTCTGAGGACACAGTGGGGTTCAGACCCTGTTCCCCCTCCTCAACAGTGCTGTCACCCTGAACAAGCCACTTCCCTCTCAGGGTCTCCCCAGTCCCCTGTCAGCACGGTGGGGATCATTCTGGCCCCTGCTTCCTAGGGAAGCCATCATGTCTCTAGACCCATAAACACCTACCACATCTGTCACCCCCTCGGGCTGGCATCACAGGGATCTCGTGCACAGACTCAGCAAAGGAAGGACCCCACAGATGGCTGTCAGAGTGAAGAGCACACCCCACACAGGCTGGGGTCTGCCCTGTGGCCTGGGAAAGTCACTCTCCTTGCTGCCTACTTCCCAGCTCCCTGTCAGCGGGTTGAAATTAATTACAACTCTGACATCGTCCGCTCTGACATACAACCTCCTAGGTCATTCTGTCATGTTCAGATTCAGGCCCAGTGTCTCATCTTAGCCTCTGGGGTGGGCTGCCCCACAATGGCTCCCTGCTTTTTTGCCTTCTGGTCACACATCCTTGTGTGATCCCCACACCCTCCCCTGCAGGGTAGATGGACATTGGGCCTGAGTTCTGACATGTAGGCTGACTTATGAAAATGTGCATGACTTCCACTCATTCCCAGCTCCAGTGTTCATCCTCTCTGTCTCTCAGTGCCTCTGTTTTTCCTGTCTCTCACTCTCTCTCTGTCTCTTTCTCTCCCTCTTCCTTTCTGTGTTTCAGTCCGTCTCTTTTCTGGCTGTATGTGTATATACATTTATGTGTATATGTGTTTATTTATGTGTGTGTAATGTTAGGGCCCAGGGCAGGTCACTTCTGAAAGTGCCTTGATGACATATTGATTATTTTGAACTCATGTTACTATACAAAAAATATCTTTGAAAGTTGTGCAAGAACTTTGGTGGAATCAGCTCTGAGGATCAGCACTGCTGGGGAAGGGATGCACCTGTGGCCCTTTGATATGTCCTGCACCCTGTTCTCCCAGAGAAGAGCGTCCATTTTCTCTTCCCTCCAGGGGACCTGTTGGGTCCTCTGCTTGCTCTTTTTGTCACCAAGCTAAAGACCTGCCAGTGTGATGGTGACCAGTGCTATCTACACAGAGTGTCTGCCTGTGTCCTCACCTGAGAGGTCAAGCATCTCTAACACACTGGCCACCTGCACTGCCTCTTGTTGGAACTGCCTGTGTGTGTTCTGTTTCTTTTCAGAACACTGGGTTTCGAGAGGTTTTTGGACCACAGGTATGTGAAAGCTTTCCCCAACATTGGGTCATGAAGAACACTTTCCAGGTTGTGGTTTGTCTTTCCAGCTGTCTTTCTTGGACTTTGCTTTTGTTTGTTTGTTTTATTTTGCCACAGGAATAGCTAAGCATCTCCCTTCTGGCTCTGGTTTCACACTTAGAACAGCAATGGCTACCCTGAGATTATGCACCATAGTTACTAAAAGGGCTTCATTTAGTACGTCTCATCTTTAATCCATCTGGATTTTCCTCTCAAAATGCAAAAATGCTAATTTATGTAAAAACAAAAAAAAATAATCATTTCCTGCTTAAGATATGTGGGCAGACCAAAAAAGCCACCATTTATATGATTTCATTGACAGGGAATCTCCAGGATAGGTAGACACAGAGAGTGAAAAGGGATTAGGGCTTCTCATGGCCTGGGGGAGGGAGGATGTGAGGTGTGCTTTGGATACAAGCTTTTACTTTGAGGAAGGAAATAGTCTGAAACCAGTGGTGTTGGTCTCACAGCATTGTGAATGCACTTAATGATCCTTAATTGCACAATTTAAAATGGGAAAAGGCTAAACTTTATTCTTATAAACTTAAAACATAAAAATAGAATGTACTATAATAGAAAAGAACAAATGTGACTCCATATTAGATCTGTTCTTTTGGCTTTAACCTTGTGCCCTGTTAAAACAATGTTGCCTTTAGCTTGAAATATACAGGAGAGCCTATTCTCAAGGCTCTGACCCTTAAGGATATTAACACTTTTGCACTTCTATATTAAGACAAGTTACAGAATAGAAAATAACTTTTGTTTTGTTAGAGGTTTTACAGAGGCAGTATGACCTGACCCACTTGGACAGCTGCAGACCAAGATAATGGCAGACTAAGGTTCTGAGAACCATTTACCCCAAGTCAGACTTCAGGCTCCTTTTCTACTAAAAAGGGGAAGAGCTGTGGTTGGTTGTTGCAAACTTCTTGGTGTAGGATTTCTTTGTTCTTGGAATCCTTTGCAGCTGTCCACCTGGGCCAGATCACGGTGTCCCTGTAAAATCTCCAACAAAACAAACAGTATTTTCTATTCTGCAACTTGTTGTCTTTATAGGAGTGCAAAAGTGTTAATATCCTTAAGCATCAGAGCCTTGAGAATAGGGTCTCCTAGTATATTTCAGGCTAAAGGCAACATTGTTTTACAAAAGGTGCAGAGCTAGCAAGACTAAGCCTAGAAAACACAGCTTTAAAGGAAAGGGAACAGAAGTAATATGGAGTCAGTTTTGTTCTTTTCTATTACAGTGACTTTTGGTGAGAGCTAAGAGGATGTTTCCTCTGTGGGTCCTCTCTGCCCCAGGCTGGGGTTCAGGCAGAAGCCCAGCCATGTTCACCATGACTGTGGACCTAATATCCCACAGAGAAAGTAAAATTATTGGTGATTAAAATTACCAGTCAAATACCCTTCAATTGCCTGTAAACTATACCACAGCAGGGGATGTCTCATTGGCCAGTCAACAGTCAGTCTCTCCTGAAGCAATGGACCAGCGTTGTGGTGGGCTCCAAGGTGACCTGGCTGGTGCAACTGCCTGCTTTGCTCTCCAGCCTTGGCTTCCTAATGTGGACACTTTCAAAGCTCCCGTCCCTCTTCCCTCTGGCCTGGTTTGAATGAACAAGGTCCCTGAACCCACCTGAGCCCAGGCCACGCACACAGCCCCATGTACACAGCCCACTGCCTGCTGTCCACCCCCAGGCTCAAGTGCACCCTCAGAACTCCCCCACCCCCACAGGTCCGTGTGCCCAGTGCCTCCGCCTAGGGGTCCAGATCACCATCAGGACCATCAACCACACAAGGCCCACAGGCCAGTGGCAGGCAGTCTGGGATCACCCTGACCCACCTGCTCAGTTGAGGCACAGGGGGTGGGGGTCAGGGCACCAGGGTCAGAATTGGAACCACCTCCAACCCAGCCTGTTTCACTCTGTAGCCTCAGACACTAGCTATGCAGGTGCACACTAGGCTGGATCCCCCGCTGGTGGCAGTTGCCATTGTGACTGTGAGGCGGGAAGCCCCACAAAAAGACCAGCAGGACCGCTAGGCAGGGCCGCTGCTCTCCTCTTAGGATCGTCCAGTTCCCTGGCCCAGAGGCTCTATCTCACTTCTTGCCTCTAAAGCAGCTAACTTACACCTAGAATTCTATTGGTTCCCTGAGCTCACTTCTGATTGGTTATTTCCTTCACTCCTGATTGGTTATTACTCTCACTTCTGATTGGCCCACTTCCCTAACTTTTGATTGGTCCATTTGTAGTACTTCATTTGCATGGAGCTCACTCCTGATTGGTCTATTTCTACAAAGCTTGTTCCTGGTTGGTCAACTTCTGTTGTACTTAATTTGCATATGATGTTTCAAAGTGTAAAACCGGCAGCCTATAAAAGGACTGTGTAAACCTACAGACAGGGTCCAGAGCTTGGAGTGTTAACTCCTCTGGGCCTGTTGGTGTAATAAACCTGAGTTCTCCAACTCTCCGAGTGCTGCTTGGTCTCTCGCCTGGATCCAGATTGCTGTAACACTGATATATAACACCGAGCTGTAACACATTTTTCCACAACAACTGCAGCCAGGACTTCCCCACCAAACCACGGGGTGAGGGGTGAGGGGATCAGCTTCTGGTAGGGGTGCACTCAGAGTGAGGAGGGATATCGCAGTGAAGGGATACAGGCTGAAGGGTGAGGGGCTGCTCTGAGTGGAACTGACCTGGCTAAGAGGTGAGGGAGACCATCTCAGGATGTTGGGGGTCTAGAGGTAAGGCATGTGGGGTGAGGTTAGGGTGCTGGGGCCATAGGTTAGGACCTAGCAGGATGGAGTGTGGGGGCTGGGACCTCCGTTTGAGGAGAAGCCTAGTCTTCAAGATCTGATGGGAGACTGGGCTTGGCCTGGTGTTGGAGAGTAGTAACGGGAAGGGGGAGGTGATTATGGGAAGCGGGACTGGGGGATGTGGCCTGGCCCAGGGCAGTCGTGGTTCTGGAAGAGTGCCAGGACTCGGTGGCAGGATGGGGGCATTGGGAATGGAGACCCAGTGGGGCAGTTAGCGGGGAGGGCAGCCCCACTGCCCCACTGCCCCACCGCCGGGCCCTCCCAGCCCCTCTCAGCCCCTCCTGGACCGAGTCACCATGGCCGGCATAGCAGGAGCACCAGCCGGGCGTTCGATCTGCTGCCGGGAGAAGGAGAGGCACACACGCGCGGACGCACAGACGCGCGGACGCAGGAGCGCGCCCAGAGCGTGTGGGAGCTGGGTGATCCTAGACCAGCTACCAGAAGAGGAAATGGCCTGGGGTCCAGGCCGCTGCTTGCTTTCACCTCCCCTGTCTCCGCCGGGCAGGTAAGGGGGCACCGGTGAGGGCGCACAGGTTGAGGGGCTGGCAGGTGAGGGCTGGGCTGTGCAGTTAGGGAGGCTTATGGGTAGTGGTGTGTAGGTGAGGCCCGGGGGGCCACACGGCCGGTTAGGACCCTGATGCTGGTCCGAGGCCACCGCCCTGGTTCGTGGTGCCTCAGCCCCACAACGTTAGTAGTCTCTGAACCCCGCATCTTTACCGCCGCTTGTACCCGGGTTTGGAAAAGTGGTACAGCCCCTGGAGGTGGGAGGGCGCCTGACAGCCCCAGAGCACCTCTGACTGGCCCTCAAACTAAAACCTGCTCCTGGGAAGCGGTTGCGGTGCGGTCTCGGGGCCGCTGTGGTGGCTGCAGGTGGGATGGGGGCTGCCCTGTTCGAGCCCCTGGATTATTCCCTATTCCCCGGTGGCCTGGACTGGGGTGGCCCCTGCTTCCCCATGTTCGCAAGGTGCATGTCTCACGGTCAGCCTGCCCCTGAGGAGCGGACAAGGTGTTGTCAGGGTGCAGGGGCGGATGCGGCAGGGAGAGGGGTCTGCCCCTTCGAGACTGTGAATTCGATCCTATCTTCTCCGAGTCCTGTCCTGGGGTGGCCTCTAAAGCCCCAAGTTCACTGGACTCATATTACAGGTCAGTCTGCTCCAGGGAGGCGGGCGCTATGCGATCAGTGTGCGGGAGCGACAGGAGTGATAACGGGAAATGGGAGAAAATCCCCACGCTCGCACAGGGCAGCCCCAGTCCCTCCACTGTCGTCGCCCTCTGACAGCACAGCGCCCACCTTCCAGGAGCAGGCTGACCTGTAACCTGAGTCCCGCAAACCTGGGGCAGCAGAGGCCAAGCCCAGGACAGGCTTCAAGGGAGTTTGAAGCAAATCCACAGGCTCGCATGGGCAGATTCTGTAACCAGCCGCTGCCGCCCCTGCCTTCAACCACAACACACCCGCCTTCCGGGAGCAGGCTGACCAGCGGACGTGCCTGGGGCAGCAGAGGTGGCCCCCAGGCCATGCCATGAGGGAGATGGGGGCAAATCGACTAGCTTGCCAGGGGCAGCGCCCCTCTCCCCGCCACTGCCCCAGGTTAGCGGATCACGTGTTAACAGGTCAGTTGGCACCTGGGAGGCATGCTTGGTCTCGTCAGGGGGCGGCGGCTGCGGGGAGGGATGCTGCCCCAGGGGAAGCAGGTGGACTTGCTCCCATCTCCCCCGGGGCCTGTTCTCAGGGCGGCCTCAGCTGCCCCAGGTTCGCAGGATGCATGTCTTTATGTCAGTGTGCTCCTGGGAGGAGGGCGCAGTGCGGTCAAGGGGCAGCGTCAGCACCAGGCAAAGACTTTAGGAGGAGTGGGCTCTAGCCCAGGATAACTTACTCTCCTTTCTTCTCTTGCATCCTCAGTTGGTGGCTGTAGTGGCTTTTCCATTATAGGTTATTACCAGATATTGAACATAGGTTTCTGTGACATACAGAAAAAAATTTAATCTATTTTTATATATAGTGGCTGAAATTTGTAAATCTGAAATTCCCAAATTTATCCCTTTCCACCCCCTTTCCCTGGTAACCATAAGATTTTTTACTAAGTCTGCAAGTCTGTGTTGTAGATGAGTTCATAGTGTCAGGTTTTTTTTTTTCAGATTGCACATATGAGTGTTATCATCTGGTATTTTTCTTTTTCTGTGTCACTTCACTTAGAATGATGATCTCTAGGTCCATCCGTGTTGCTGCAAATGGCATTATTTGTCCTTTTTAATGGCAGAGTAGTATTCCATTGTACAAATATACCACATCTTGTTTGTCTAGTTACCTGTTGCTACATTTAAGTTTCTTCCATGTTTTGGCTGTTGTATACAGTAGTACTATGAATATTGGGGTGCAGGTATCTTTTTGTATTGGAGTTCCTTCCAGATATATATCCAGAAGTGGGACTGCTGGATCATAGGGTAAGTCTATTTTTAGTTTTTTGAGGAATATCCCTACTGTTTTCCATAATGGCTACACCAAACTACATTCCCACCAGGAGTGTAAGAGGGTTCCCTTTTCTCCACACCCTCTCCAGCATTTACCATTCATGAACTTTTGAGTGATGGCCATTCTGACTCATGTGGGCTGATACCTTATTGTAGTTTGATTTGTGTTTCTCTGATAATTAGTGATGTTGAGCATTTTTACATATGCCTATTGGCCATTTGTAGTCTTTTATTGGAGAAATGCTTGAATAGATCTCCCCATTTTTGGATTGGGTTGTTTGTTTTTTGTTACTAAATTGTATGTGCTGTTAATATAACCTGGAAATTAAGCTTTTGTCAGCTGAATCATTTACAAGTATTTTCTCCCATTCCGTAAGTTGTCATTTTGTTTTGCTTATGGTTTCTTTTGCTTTCAAATGCTTATGAGTTCAATTCAGACCCATTTCTTTATTTTTGCTTTCATTTCTATTCCTTGGTAGACTGCCCTAGGAGAACATTGCTGAGATGTATGTCAGATGTTTTCTTCTAAGAGGTTTATAGTGTTTCATCCTATGTTTAAGTCTTTAAGCAATTTTGAATTTATTTTTGTGTATAGGGTGAGGGAGTATTCTAACTTCATTGATTTACATGCAGCTGTCCAGTTTTCCCTACACCATTTGCTGAAGAGACTGTCTTGACTGCATTGTATGTTCTTGCCTCCTTTGTCAAAAATTAATTCACCAGAAGTTTGTGGGTTTATTTCTGGGCTCTCTCTTCTCTTCCATTGATCCATACGTCTGTTTTTGTACCAATACCATGGATGACTAGCTTTGTAGTATTGTCTGAAGTCTGTGAGGGTTATTCCACCAGCATTGGTCTTTTTCTTCAGCAATGCTTTGGTAATTCTGGGTCTTTTTTGATTTCACATAAATTTTAGGGTTATTTGTTGTAGTTTTGTGAAAAATGTACTGGGTGATTTGATAGGGTTTGCATTAAATCTGTAGATTGCTTTGGGCAGTATGGCCATTTTAACAATGTTAATTCTTCCAATGCAAGAACATGGGCTATCTTCCCATTCCTTTAAGTCCTCTTTAACTTAGTCAATGTTTTGTAGGCCTGCGCATATAAGGTTTTCATGTCCTTGGTCAGTTTATTCCTAAGTACTTTATTTTTTGGATGCAATTTAAAAAGGGATTATTTCATGTAAAGAAATGCCTTTGATCTCTGTGTGTGGATGTTGTATCCTGCTACCTTGATGAGTAGTAGCTCTAGTAGTTTTTGTGTGGAGATTTTAAGGTTTATTATATGTAGTATCATGCCATGTGCATATAATGACAATTTTACTTCTTCTTTTCTAATTTGAATTCCTTATGTTTCTTTTTCTCATTTAATTACTATGGCTAGGACTTCCAATAGTATATTGAATAGAAGTGATGAGAGAGGGCACCCTTGTCTGGTTCCAGATTTTAGTGGCAAGGCTTTCAGCTCTCTTTGTAGGGTATTATGATGACTGTAGGTTTGTCATGAATAGCTTTTATAATGTTGAGATATGTTTCCTGTATACCCACTTTAGTAAGATCATGGCTGCAGTGTGGCATGGGTTCTCAGAAGATGGCAGAGGCAGTAGCCTTGGAGGTGGTGGTGAAGGGAGGGGGGCTGCCCCTTGAGAGTCAGTCACTTGCTCCCATCTCCCCTGCTTCCTGTCCTGGGGGTGGCCTCTGCTGCCCCAGGTTCCTCTTTAGGTCAGACTGCTCCTGTTCAGTCAGGGAACAGCGGGGAGGATGAAAACTGTGGCAGCTTTCGAGTAGGGAATAACAAGGTGCTGCCATTTGTGAGCTGGGAGATTTGCTCCCAATTCCCTGTGGCCTGGCCTGGGGGTGGTCTCTGTTGCCCCAGGTTCGCTGGCGGCACAGCCCCAGGTCAGCCAGCTCCCCAGGAGCCTTGTACGCTGTGGTCAGGGGACGGGGATGGAGGCAGACACGATGGGAGGGGGGCTGCCCGTTGTGATCCCTGGATTTGTTCCCATCTCCCCTGAGGCCTGGCCTGGGGGTGGCATCTGCTTACCTGGGTTCACCTGATGCATGTCTTAGGGTTATTTTGATCCCAGGAGGCCTGCACGGTGCTGCCAGGGGTCTGGCGGAGGTAGTAGCATTGACGGCGCAGGTAGGGGGCCTGCTCAAGACTCTCTGGTCTACTTGCTCCCTGGTGCTGGCCTCTGCTGCCCTAAGTTCACAAGACGCAGGTTACAGGTCAGCCTGCCCCTGGGAGGCAGGCCCAGTGCAATCAGTGTGCAGGGGAGGCTGCAGAGGGAAATGAAGCAAATCCCCAGGCTTGCATGGGGCAGACCCAGTCACGCCACCACCGCTGCCACCCCCTGATCACACTGCACCTGCCTCCCAGGAGCAGGCTGACAGGGAGAATTGCGTTCCGTGAAGCTGGGGCAGCAGAGGCTGCCCCAAGGCCAGGCAGCGGAGGAGATGGGAGTAAGTGGACTGGCTCTCTCAGGGCAGCCCCCTCTCTTGCCGCTGCTACAACCACTGCTGCCCCCTGACTTCACCGCACCAGCCTCCCAGGAGCTGACCGACATGTAACCTGAGTCCCCTCAACCTGTGGCAGCAGAAGACGTCACCAGGCCAGGCCGTGGGGAGATGGGAGCAAATGGACAGGGGCATCCCTCCTACACCCATTGCCGCTGCCCACTGACCGCACCATGCCCGGCTCTGGTCAGCAGGCTGACAAGGAGACCTGCCTTCCAGGAAGCTGAGGCAACAGAGGCCGCCCATAGGCCAGGCTGCGGGGAAGATGGGAGCAAGTCCACTGGTTCTCCAGGGCATCTCCCCATCCCCTGCAGCTGTCATCGTTGTCACTGTCGTCGTCCCTACTGCAGCCTCTGCACCTTGACTGCACCACGCCTGCCTCCCAGGAGCAGGCAGTTCCCAAGAAGTGTATCCCGCAAATCTGGGGCAGCAGAGGCCACCCCATGAGACAGGCCATGGGGGAGATTGAAGAAAATCTAAAGGCTCGCATGGCAGCCCCCCAACCCACTGCTGCCACCTCCCTGACCACACTGTAGCCACCCTCCAGGAGCAGGCTCACCTGGGGAGGTGCCTCCATCAGAGATGGAGCAGCAAGAGCTGCCCCCCAGGCCATGATGCAGGGGAGATGGGAGCAAATAGACCAACTCCCCACTGCTGCCCCAGGTTCGTGGACACTTGTTTCCAGGTGAGTTGGCTTCTGGGAGGTGGGCGCAGTGCTGTTAGGGGGAATCAGCAGCAGCTGGGAAGGTGGCTGCCCTGGGGGAACAGGTGGACTTGCTCCCATCTCCCCCAGGGCCTGTCCTGGGGGTGGCCTCTGCTGCCCTAGGTTCACTGGTCACATGTTTTCATGTCAGCCTGCTCCTGGGAGGAGGGCACAGTGCAGTCAGGGGGCAGAATAAGCAGCCAACAAGGACTTTAAGAGGACTGGGCTCCAGCCCAGGTTAACTCACTCTCCTCTTCTCATTTCTTTAGGGAGTGTCTGTAGCGGCTTTTCCATTATAAGTTATTATGAGATATTGATCATAGGTCTCTGTACTATACAGAAGAGACTTTTTAAAAAAAAATCTATTTTTATATGTAGTGACTAACATGTGTAAATCTGAAACTCCCAAATTTATCTTTTCCCACCCATTTCCCTTGTAGCCATAAGATTGTTTACTAAGTCTGCGAGTCTGTTTCTGTTTTGTAGAAGAGTTCATAGTGTCTTTTTTTTTTTTTTGAGGTTGCACATATGAGTGATATCATATGGTATTTTTTTCTTTTTCTGGGTCACTTCACTTAGAATGATGATCTCTAGGTCCACTCATGTTGCTGTTGATGGCATTATTTTATCCTTTTTTATGGCAGAGTAGTATTCCATTGTATAAATATACCACATCTTCTTTATCCAGTCATCTGTTGGTTACATTTAGGTTGCTTCCATGTCTTGGCTATTGTATTTAGCAGTACTGTGAATACTGAGGTGCAGGTATCTTTTCCCCAGGAGTGGAATTGATGGATCATAGGGTAAGTCTATTTTTAATTTTTTGAGGAATTTCCATACTGTTTTCCATAATGGCTGCACCAAACTACATTCCCACTTGCAGTGTAAGAGAGTTCCCTTTTCTCCACGTCCTCTCCAACATTTATCATCCATGACCTTTTGAATGATGGCCTTTCTGACTGGTGTGAGGTGATACCTCACTGTAGTTTTGATTTGCATTTCTCTGATAATTAGTGATATTGAGCATTTTTTCATGTGCCTATTGGCCATTTGTATGTCTTCATTGGAGAATTGCTTGTTTAGATGCTCTTTCCATTTTTGGACTGGGTTTTTTGTTGTTGTTGTTGTTATTAAGTTGTATGAGCCGTTAATATATTCTGGAAATCAAGCCTTTGTCAGTTGAATCATTTACAAATATTTTCTCCCATTCTGTAGGTTGTCATTTCATTTTGCTTATGGTATCCTTTGCTGTGCAAATGCTTATGAGTTTAACTATGTCCCATTTGTTTATTTTTGCTTTTATTTCCATTTCCTGGGTAGACTGCCCTAGGAAAACATTGCTAAAATTTATATCAGAATATTTTGCCTATTTTTTTTCTAGGAGATTTATTGTGTCTTGTCTTATATTTAAGTCTTTAAGCCATTTTGACTTTACTTTTGTGTATGGGGTGAGGGAGTGTTCTAACTTATTGATTTATGTGCTGCTATCCAGTTTACCCAACACCATTTGCTAAAGAGACTGTCCTTTCTCTATTGTATATTGTTGTCTCCTTTGTTGAAGATTAATTGACCATAGGTCTGTGGATTTACTTCTGGGCTCTCTATTCTGTTCCATTGATCTGTATGTCTCTTTTTATGCCAATACCATGCTGTTTTGATGCCTGCAGCTCTGTAATGTCTCATCTGGGAGGGTTATTCCTCCAGCTTCATTCTTTTTCTTCAGTATTGCTTTGGCAATTCTGACTCTTTTGTGGTTCCATATAAACCTTAAGATCGTTGTTCCAGTTCTGTAAAAAATGTCTTGGGTAATTTGATAGGGGTCACATCAAAGCCATAGATTGACTGAGGCAGGATGGCCATTTTAATGATGTTGATTCTTCCAATCCAAGAGCATGGGGTATCTTTCCAGTTTTTTAAGTCTTCTTTAATTTCCTTAATCAAAGTTTTGTAGTTCTTCACATATAATTCTTTCACTTCCTTTGTCAGATTTATTCTTAAGTATTTTATTGTTTTGGATTCAATTTTAAAAGGGAGTGTTTCTTTACTTTCTTTTCTTGTTGATTCATTGTTAGTGGCTAAAGAGTTGTACCGTTTTTGAATATGTAATCCATGAAGCGTGTGGAGACTCAATTGTTACAGACACACAACAGTGCAACCTAATGGAACAGTGTGAGCTTGTATACATTTTTAGATTCCGAAGCATATTTTATTCCCAATTACAGATTTCCTCTAGATTGTTCATGTGTGGATTTCTGGGGCATTTATAATGTTATATTCCACATCTGAGTTCTTCTCCTTTCATACTTAAGCAATACACTCATTCCCCTCAAAATCCATCTGCTTCTTCTCTGTGGTTCTTCAGTTTGTATCATTCTCCATATTTCAGGTTCCAGGTGACAGGCATGTCTGTTCTTTTGTTGTTCTTTTCATCTTTTTCCAACTGTCATCCATTTGAAAGTGTTAATTATCACAGTTGAGAAATATCACCTTTCATGGAATTATACTTGGGCCATGAAATATTTCATAGCTGAAGTCTTTGAACATATGCCTGGGATGCTTGGCAGAAGTAAACATGCCTTGTCATTTACCTTTCCCTGTTTGTGGAGATAAACACACTGGCCTTCTTCTCAGTGACTTGGCTCGCCTGGAAAGGATGTCGATGAACATCAGCTTCACTGGCCCGCTGGCTGCTCTGCATAAAATTCTGTATGGTCTTGAAAATCTGTCTCAGGAACTCAAGGTAGGTTGGAGCAGAAACAGCAAGAGCCTGGGGAAAGATGATAGGAGCTTCCTGAGGGGTAACTGCCATAACTGGTAAATGCTCTTCCCATTGTCCCAAGTCAAGATCAGCAGCCATTAGGGAAATTCAGAGACTTTCTAAGCCAGTGTTTTTCAAACTTGAGAACTATAATTTACCAATTGATTCTAAGGGAACAGGCTCACGTACCCCCAGTATTTGGCCTAAATTAATTTTATTATGTTTCTTAAATATGTACAAACATAAAATCAGATATGAACTCCTTATACTTAATAGCTCTGTAAATTAAAAACAAATTAATCCTTACAGAAGCATAAAAAAACAATAAAAATCAAATTAAAAACATTAATATAAAATAACAGGATTTCTGCTGAAAGCCGATTGCTACTTGCAACAAGAATATGATACCAAGCACTTCCATTCAGGTTCTTTCTTCAGCATGTGACACATGATAACTCAGTTCTCCTACCTTCCCACCATCTGAACTAGAGGGCCCTTTGTGAAGGGTCCTCAGAGGACATCTGGCATCGCTCGACAAGTGCACATGACTCATGTGCTCCATCTGCCTTATAATCAAGCAGGCATGTGAGGGGAGGTGCTGAGGTCAGGCTGTGTTCCTCTCTCTGGTGCCCAGCCTGGGTTCCTACATTAACATTTAAGTTTACTGTCAAGATGAAAACACAAGGTTAAAATTTCATAGTAGAGAATAAGTAGCCTTTTGAATGTGCTTCAACAAGAACTAATTGGAGAAACACTATTCTAAGACGTTGTGAAAGCTTTCAGTAGTTAGTGGGATAAGGAGGAAATGTTAAGGAAATTGGGGTTGTTTTACCTGATTAAAAAAAAAAACATGAAAAGTGACTACTTATACACATTTGGTCAATTATCAGCTATTTATTGAGAGATTCTGGAACATCCCAGGAGTGCACTCGGTTCCCTGGGGGTTTTGTGGCCCCTAAAATGTAGGCACAACTCTATAGCTTAGAGTCTATGTGGTTAAAAAAATAATTGAACAAGAAATAATTA
This sequence comes from Camelus ferus, assembly GCF_009834535.1. Taxonomy (NCBI): domain Eukaryota; kingdom Metazoa; phylum Chordata; class Mammalia; order Artiodactyla; family Camelidae; genus Camelus; species Camelus ferus. The sequence continues at coordinate 62,889,997 of NC_045709.1, forward strand.
ACAAAAATGTATAATAACCATGTGATTTATGAAACTTTGTGAAATTATTTTATATAATAGAATACTAGAATTGGAGAAACAAGTAAGATTCAGAGTAACCAGAGAATGCATCATTATTGAAAGTGTAATTTGTATTAGAACTTAAAGGATAGAAACAATTTTAATAGACAGAATTATTGATGAGGACTGGAGGAAAAAATCTAAGAGTTATTCTTTAGGCACTGGCAGACACTCTTTTAGGGAGTTAATTCTTTAATCTGGACCATGGCCTTTAAAGTAAGGACTATTAGCCCTATTTACTGGAAGAAGAGACCAGTCACAGTGACAGCAAGGATCACTAACATTTATTGGGAGTACCTCTGTGGTAGGCAGTCGAGTAAAGCCTTACATGAATTATGCATAAATTTTACAGCAACTCCAAGAACCAGGAAAAGAGTACTGTATTATCTGCATTTCCTTCAGGTAGTCAGGTAAGGACACTAAGGCACAGGAAGTTACATGTGAGACACAGCATCATATGGTTACTAGATGTAGAGCTGGAATTTGAAAGGAGGCAACATAACTTTAGGACCTGTGAGAATGAAACTACTTTGCACAGCTCAGAAAGGGAAGGACCTGGGCCACCAGGGGTGAGGGGTCCTTGACCCCCAGCCTGTCCATTCATACTCTGGCCACTGAATCTGGGAGAGCCACGTGAGCAGAGGCAGAGGTGTATATGAACATAGCCCATCCAGCAGGCATTAGAAGTCAGGTCTGCTAGTGGAAGAGAAGGCTGGAGACTTGAGTTGGTCTCAGTGACATGAAGGACAACCTTGAAAGCCAGGCAGGGGAATCTGAGTTTACTTTGCAGGCCCAGCATTCAGGATTGTGAAGAGTTCTAATAAAGACAATGCTGTCCAGTAATTTTCCTTCTACATGGAAGGAATATAAGGAAAGAAAATTAATCTAGAGGAGCAAATACTTCAGTAGAATGTAAAAATTTTTTTAAAGAATCTTTAAGCTATGGATGAAGTACTGAAGGGCCCTCTGAAAGGAGTTCCAATCTGTGGACATCAACCAGGCCAAGGGGTTCAGTTACCTATTTCCTGATGGCTAGGTGTTGGCCAAAATGACCTTGATTTGCCTTAAATCTCAGTCTTTCTTGATTCTGTGTTTGTGTTCTTCCATAACTCATTGACTATCTGGACACTTGGGATCCCATTTTGATCCTCTAAATCCCTCAGTAAGTTATCCACCCTCTTTGTTCAGTTTCTTTAACTGTGTCAGTACTCCCCAGGTTCCAGCCAGAGACCAGCAGGAGCACACACGGGGTAGAACAAAATTGGGTTTGTGAGCTTGTTGCAACAAGGGAACCTGCACACCCTGGGGTATTGGGGGTGTCTCCATAACAGGACAGTAGGAATAATTTACAGTATTGGGTTTATGCTGGGGAATTGGGGGGAAGTTTCAAGGAAGCAGGGGTTTGTGTTGGACTGGGTGCTGACAGGAAGTGGGACAAATTCTATAACTGAATGTCCTAGTGAATCTTATCCAGAAGGAGGAAGAGACAGGGAGACTAAACCTACCATTTGGAAAGAGGCAGCAGTCACTCATATTAGTGAGGAAATAGTATTTGTGGTCCTTCTGTGGTCTGCACAGAGACCAGGATTTTGTCTGTGTTTAGACAAGATTGTGGAGTGGCCTCATTTTTTTGTTCCATTCATCACTGTCATAGAGTGATGCTGCCTAATGTTAGTGTTCTGTGAGGTGGATTATGCTCAGTAGGAGAAGAAAGTGGCCTTGCTGTGAGTTCCAGGCCCGCTCCTACAACACGGATGCCATGCCAGTTAGACCCCAGCCAGGACCCTCTGTCAGAGCTCCTGTCCACTAAGAAAGAGGTATGAAGCCTGTAAACTGTAACTCTGTTGACTGAAAAGGGAGCCTTAAAGAATCAGAGTTCATCTTGTGTCTCCCTTTCTGAGCTATGTGATCTTGTGTAAGTTGTTAAGTCTCTTTAAGCCAGTTTCCTATGAAATAGCATTTACCTCATAGAACTGTTGTAAGAACTAAATGAAAACAAAACAAAACAAAACAAAAAAACCTGCCACTTAGTAGTGTCTCAGTAAATTACAATAGTTTGTATTATTTGCCAGATTATTCTGCACAGTGTTATGTGTGTAATGCTCAGTTGAAATAGTTTCTTTCTCTTTTATTTGAATGTGAGAAGTCTAATGTCTTTGTATATGAAGGAAAAATTCATTCTGTTAAATGTTCAACCCCATGATCACTGCAAGGCCATTTACTAAAAGTCATGTGGAATGAAATCTATTTCAGCATATGCTCTTGCCTCAGCGGGTCACAGAGAGGCTCATTCAGTTGGCAGAAAGCAGTCTGAATATGCTGGTGACAGAAATGAATGAACTTCTGACCAGGGTAAGTTGGCAAAACCATGCATCTTCTTAAAGCGGATAGGTTATATACAATTAAGGAATATTATTTCAAATTTCTAAAGTGCAGATCTTGTTCTTCCTAAATCTGCATTGGGTGCATGAAATAGGTTTTTGCCTTGGTACTTCTGTGTCAAATAAATCCTAGAGCTCAATGGTGCAAGATAAGATTGGGATACATACTTGAGAAGTGTCAAGGACAAAGGCTAAAATACAAGAGTGACAGTATATTGTAAGTATTCTATCCAGTAGCCTCCATGGTAAAGTTTTTATCAATTCTGGATTCCAAAAGCATTGTCTTTGGCTATGTAAGGAAAAAGAAAAACAAATGAAAACACTTGTACTGTCTTTGATCTCATCGTGGGATTTTTGTATTTGTATAGAAATATCATCTAAATCAGTATTCACCCACAATAGAGGAAATCTTTATCATGAAAATCCAAAGCATCTGAGACACTTTTTAGAGTCAGAATATAAAGTCCGTGTTGCATTTACCAGACTTTTGAAGGCATTGGGAGCTTTAAACTTTCACAACTGCAAGTTGGTTAAGGTTCTTTCTACTGGTAGAGTGAAGAAAACAGCGTGAAGTTCACTGTCTTGTGGCCAGAAAACTGCATGACCTGGAAAACTGGCCTGTAATTTAGAGATCCAGTTTGATTGTCAAAGAGCTTTAAATGACAGTGAATATTGGTGATAGAAGATTCTTACAGATAATCTAGTCCATTTTTAAAAAGAAGTCTCTCAGGCCATGATAGTGAAATGAATTAACAATGGCCATGTAATTCACCAAATTCAAGGACCAGAGTAGAACCCAGCTTCCGATCCCTACTGGCCCATACTGTTTCCACCTAACCTGCTGCTGAATTAGGAAAATTTCCACAGGCAAATCAACTGGGTGTCTGAACACATAAATGCTAAACAATGGCCCTGCTGTTACAAATAGCATACTGAACACTCAGAATCTTCTCCCAGCAGTGTGAAAGGTACAAACACAGAAGAGAATTAGACATTAATTAGATTAATGAGTACATTTATTGGATATCAACTTAATAATTAAAATTTTTATATTTGTTATGTGATTACAACTAAAGAACTTCTGAACGGATCATGGCAAAGTAAACTCAATTCGACAATCATATATAAATGTTCACCACATACGAAGCCCAAGCTAAGTGTTGACAGTTGAAAGACATAAATGAGGCTCAGTCTGTCTTCAAGAAGCTTGCAGTTGTGTATGTGTGTGTGTGTGTGCACGTGCATGTATATATAAACATTTAGGTGTGAGGTGGGTAATATGGGACAAGTGGAGGAAACTGACAATACAACATGAAATAAAGAAATGTACCTGAGAAATACAAATGGAATAATTTGATCTTGTTAAGGGTAATTAGGGAATTCCATGGGACAGTGACATTTCATCTATTCATTCATTTAATTAATAGTTACTGGGGGTTGAACATGTTCTAGGTGCTATGACAGAATGACAGACACCGGAGAAAAGTATAAGTGAAACTGACACTCTCATTGCCCTCATTGAGCTGAATACAGTTGAATGAACTGAGCCTAGAGACAAGAAATATTTCACTTAAGAGAGTCATATCTTTATTTTAGTCTACCTCCCTTCATCTTTCCAGCAGACTCTCCCACACTAAATATTTTTTAATGGATTTTGTATTTTTTGAGAACTTAAGGCAAAATTTATTGGAAAATATTGAGGTTTCTCATATGTGCACAAGCATAGCACAGACTTCCCCATTATCATCATCCCCCACCAGTGTGATACGTTTGTTAAAGTAGATGAACTGCACTGAAAAATCATTATTGCTCAAAGTCCTTAGTTTACTTTAGAGTTCACTCTTGGTGTTGTACATTTGACAAATGTTTGATGTGTCTTCACCATTATAGTATTTTGAGTAGTTTTACTGCCCTGAAAATCCTCCATGATCTGCCTGTTCATTCCTCCTTCTTCCTTAACCTCTGGCAACCACTGATCTTTTTACTGTCTCTACAGTTTTGCATTTTCCATATATCATATAGTTGGAATCATACAGTGTTCAGCCTTTCATAATGGCTTTTTTCACTTAGTAATATACATTTAAGGTTCCTCTATGTCTATTGATGACTTGATATCTCATTTGTTTTTAGTGCTGAGCAATATTCCATTTCCTGGTTGTGTCATACTTTATCCATTCATCTACTGAAGGATGCCTTGGTGCTTCCTTTGGCAATATGCTTCTAAGCTTTGGCAATATGAATAAAGTTGCTATAAATATCCAGGTACGTTCATTTTCAATTTATTTGTGTAAAAACCAAAGAGAACATTTGCTGGATCATATGGTAAGAATAAGTTTAGTTTGGTAAGAAATTGCCAAACTGTCCTCCTCTGTGGCTGTACCATTTTACATTCCCAGCAGCAATGATCAGGAGTTCCTTTTGCTCCATATCCTCACCAGCATTTGGTGTTGACATTATGCTGAATTTTGGCCATTCTAATATGTGTGTAGAAGTATATCATTTTTGTTTTGATCTACGATTCCCTAATGACTTATGTTGAGCATTTTTATGTTTATTTGCCATCTGTATATCTTCTTTGGTGATATGTTTGTTCAGGTCTGCTAGGAACTGAATGTTTGTGTCCCCTCCAAAATTCCTATGTTGAAATCCTAATCCCCAATGTGATGTTATTAGGAGGTGAGACCTTTGGGAGGTGATTAGGTCATGAAGGAAGAGCCCTCATGAATAGAATTAGTGCCCTTATAAAAGGGGCCCCAGAGAGATCCTCTGCCCCTTTCTTGCCATTTAAGCACAGAGTGGAAAGACACTGTCTGTGAACTAGGAAGTGGGCCCTCATTAGACGCCAAGTCTCTTGGGAATGTGTTATTGCCCTTCCCAATCTCCAGAACTATGAGAAACAAATTCCTGTTGTTTTTAAGCCACCCAGTGTGTGCTATTTTATTATAGCAGCCAGAATAGACTAAGACTTTTTTCATTTTTTAATTAGTTTTTAAAGTTAGTAAGTGTTCTTTGTGTACTTTGAATAACAGCCTTTTATTAGATACATCTTGCAAATATTTTCCCATGGTCTGTGATTCATCTTCTCATTCTCTTGGCAATATTTTTCACAGTACAGAAGTTTTTAATTTTAATGAAACCCAGCTTATCAGTTATTTCTTTCATCAATTACTTTGGTATTGTATCTAAAAAGTTGACACCATACCCAAAGTCATCTAGATTTTCTGCTGTGCTATCTTGGAGTTTATAATTTACATTTTACATTTAGATCTATTACCAGATTTGAATTAATTCCAATATTATTTTTAAATAAACTTTTTATTTTAGAATAGTTTGGATTTACAGAGAAGTTTTTGCAAAGATAATACAGAGATTTTCCATATATTCTATAGTTAGTTTCCCTTACTATTAATACCTTAGGATACCTGTCACAACTAATGAACTAATAGTGATTCATTATTATTATTTTTATTAACTAAAGACTATTCAGATTTCTTCAGTTTTGCTTAGGGCCCTCTTATTGTTTCAGGATCCCTTTCAGCATACTATATTGCACTTAATCACCATGTTGTCTTAGGATGTGTCTTCTAGACTGTGACAGTTTCTCAGACTTTCCTTTTTTTTTTTTTTTTTGATGATTTTGTTTTGACAAGTTCATGTATTTTGTAGAATATCCCTCAATTGGGGTTTTGCTCATATTTTTCTTTAGAACAGAGTTATGGGTTTTTGTGGAGAAGACTGCAGAGATAATATATCATTTTTATTACATCATATTAAGAACCCATGCAATCAATATGTCTTATTAAAGTTAATATTGACCTAGATCACCTGGTTGAAATAGTGTTTGCCAGATTTCTCCACTGTAGAGCTACTTTTTTCCCCCTTTCTATACTCCAAAATCATTTTTCAGGTTTTGTAACATAAAAGGCCTAAAAATAAGACTGCTGAAAGCAAGCATCTCTTGATGAATTAAGGATGGGGAGGAAATGGAAATCCTCTCTTATTAATTAACCTTGTTCCCACCAGAAATGTAACTATCATGGAATCCTTAAATATTCAAGTCAACATGATCAATTCTTTCTTTCTTTGTGGTCAAGCTGTGTGATCATCAGAAGGTGTGTTGATACATGTGGAATCATAACTAGAGGGTTAGATGAAATACATACCCAATAATGTCAGGCCAAGACCACCAGCGCCCTTATCACACAGCCATGAATGATTCAGCAGTGGGGACCAGAGCATGAGAAGTGCAGCGGCCATGAATTCCTGTTACCCATGGTTGCATTAGAAGAGATGATGCCTTAAGCTAGGACTGCATGTTGGAATCATCTGATGCTGTCTTAGCCCCAGTTGTGAAGTACTTGGTCTGCAGCACAGTATGATCACTGGGGTTTTCAAGAGCTTCCAGTTGATTTTGATGTCAGCCAAGGTTGCTCTTCACTTTACCCCTCTTTTCACCCCTAACACAATTCAGTGGCCTATGACCTCTCTTTCTAAGCTTTAGGCAACCAGTTATTATCCCTAAGGCAGAATGGACTTTGTAAATCACAGATCTGATCGTGTCACTCTCCTTCAAATTCTCCATTTTGTTCAATATGACATGTGATGCTCTCCTCGTGGTCTGATTCTAGCTTAATTCCTTAGCCTCATCTCCCCTCAGCCCATGCGCTGGCTCTCTGGACCCTGACGCATTGAACATATGAGCCAGATGCCTGGAAATCCTCCTTGGTGCCACTTTCTTCCTCATCATCCTCCCACATAGTTCAACCAGGATCAGATACACTGGGTTCCCCTTCTGTGTGTATGTCCTTTCTTCACTACCCTGCTCTCAGTCAGATGCCTAGTGTGGGATTTCCACATTAGCTGGTTTGCTAGTCCTCCACTTTTATTTTCCTTTCCATTGTTCTCCAAGGTGTAGCCATGTTACCAAACCAAACTTGCATTCACTTGCCTGCACACGGTAAAGACAATCTACTGACACCAGGTTGTGGTAAAGGAAAGTGCAGTGTTGGTTGTAGGCACGAAGCAAGGAGTCCATGGCAGCAAGTGCTTAAAAGCCCCCAAACTCCCTGAAGGCTCTCAGGGAAAGATTTTTAAAGGTGAGATGAAGGCGGGGGATTGTGGGTGTGTGATCAGCTCATGGGCATTCTCTTGACTGGCTGGTGGTGAAGTGATTGGGAATCGACATCATCAACCTTCTGTCCAGCTGGTCTAGGGGCTCCATGCTTGTGGGCAGCACACAAAGTCCAGTCTGACATCTCTCTAGTTCTCTGGCCACACTGCTGGTCAAGTGACTTTTTAATATAGAAATCTTAACTCTGCTTATTTTAGGAGAAAGTCTTCTTCAAGATTTTCAATGTCTTCTTCAAGATTCCCCACCTGCTCTCATCCCATCTCTTCCCTCAGCCTCTTCTCTGGGCATCCCCCTGACAGACAGTTTCTCACCCCTACTTCATTCAGCCCCTGACACCACTGTTTGCTTGCCTTCTGCCTCTTCCTCCAGCCAGAGCACTCATAACTGACTTGTGGCTAAATCCTAACTCCTATTTAGGATTTGGCTTTTATGTAACCTCCTACTTAAAAACTTCCTGGTCTCCCAGGTTTCCCATGGTGGTAAATGCCTTGTTTGATTCTGGCCTTTATGTCTGACTCCTATAATCATCAAGTCATTTATCATTTCCCACGTTAGAGTATAAGGTTGTTTAGGACTGGAGTTAGGCTTTTTCCTCATGGTTTTCTGAATTGGATATAAATTAGTTGCTTGATAGGTAGTTGCTGTCTGAATGAAATAGTTGCTTTAATTTGTGAAAGGCCCTGCACCAGATACTGTGGCCACAGAGAAGGAAGCACAGATCATACAGACAAATAGCAGTCACCTGCGGGATTATACAGACAATGTCACTTAGTGAGGAAGTAAGTCTCTTCAGTAAAGGATGCTGAAGCAGTTCTGAGAGGGGGCCTAACTTGACCTGCACCCTGGATGAGGAAGGCTCCTTGGAGTTGTCTTTTGTGCTTCAGCATAAAGGATGATTCAGACTTGGCCAGGCAGTTACTATTGGAATATATTTTAAAATATTTCAGTAATTAATCTCACCTTTATGGCTCAAATGATTTAGGATTCCTTTTAACATCCCTTCCCTTGAAGTCACTTTAAGCCTGTATTTTATTATGTATAAAAGTTTAAGAAAGCAGGGGGAGTGTATAGCTCAAGTGGTAGAGTGCATGCCTAGCATGCCTGAGGTACTGGGTTCAACCCCCAGTATCTCCACTGAAAAATCAAATAAATAAATAAACCTAATTGCCTCCCCCCTGCAAAACAAAAACAAAAACAAAAACAAAAAGCCATGGAAGTAAGAAAAAATTAATTAGGTAGTGCTAAGTTGATGAAATTCAGTTTTATTTTACTCCTACTTTAGAGTTTATTGAGATTCTTTGGGAAGAGATTTATTTAGTACAAGTTATTGTATGTTTTCTTTAGAATTAGTAAAATTATAAGTATGTTCTTACAGAATATGGATAAAGGATTCTAAACCTGTGATATTTGCTGAATGTTGTAGACATTTGCTGGGGAATGTATTTGTAGGTGGAAATACAGTCAGCTGTAATTTTAACCATATTATTAAAAACACAGGAATTGGTAATAATTGCTCAGCCATACACAATCCAAGTAGCATTTATACAATTCAAACAACTTTCTATCTTGTAAGAAGAAAGATATATGAGAATTATCTGTGCAAAAATGAGAATAATCATATGATGAAGTATTTAGAAGTTTAACTCTTTTATTAGTAATTATTTTTAAATTTTGGTGAAACACATAACATGATCTATCCTATTAATAAAATTTTAATTGCACAGTACAGTACTGTTAACTCTCTGTACATTGTTAGAAGATCTTTCAGAACTTTTTCATCTTGCACGACTAAAATTGAAACTCTATACCTATTGGGCAGTGACTCCCACTCCCCTCCTCCCAACCCCTGCAGCCACCACTTTACTTTCTTCTCTAAGTTTGACTACTTTAGAAACCTTATATAAGTGGAGTCATGTCGTATTTGGCCTTGTGTGTGTGACTGGCTTATTTCACTTAGAATAGTGCCCTCCAGGTTCATTCGTGTTGTAGCACATGATAGATTTCTTTCTGTTTTAAGGCTGAGTGATACTCCATTGTGTGTATATACCATGTTTTCTTTATTCATTTATCCAATAATGGACACTTAGGTTGTTTTTGCCTCTTGGCTATTCTGAATAATGCTTCAGTGAATATGACTATATATTATTTCTTTAAGATTCTGTTTTCAGTTCTTTTGGAACAATACTCGGAAGTGAAATTGCTGGATCATTTGGTAATTATATTTAATTTCTGAGGAAACTCCACACTGTTTTCCACAGTGACTGCACCATTCTACAATCCTACCAACAGTGCCAAATGGTTCCAGTTTCTCCATATCCTCACCAGCATTTGTTCCTTCCTCTGTTTTGGGTTTTGTTTGTTTGATAATGGCCATCCTAACAGGTATGAAGTGAAATCTAATTGTGGTTTTGATTTGCATTTCCCTGATAATCAGTGATGTTGAGCTTTCTTTTTTTTTTTTTTTTTTTTATCTGCTGGCCATTTGTATATCTTCTTTGAAGAAATATCTATTCAAGTCCTTTGCCCATTTTAAAATTTGGTTATTTGGGGGTTTTGTTTGTTTTATTTTTTGCTTTTGTTTCCTGTTGAGTTGTAGGAGTCCCATTTGTCTATTTTTGCTCTTGTTGCCTGTGGTTTTGGTGTCATATCCAAGAAATCATTGCCGAGACTACAGTTATGAAGCTTTTCCTCAAAGTTTTTTTCTTCTAGGGATTTTACAGTTTTGCTTCTTATTTTTAAGCCTTTAATCAACTTTAAGTTGACTTTTGTGTATCATGAAAGATGAGTCTAATTTTATTCTTTTGTAAGTATATATCTAGTTTCCCCAACACCATTTATTGAAGAGACTATCCTTTCCCCACTGCGTAGTCTTGGCACCCTTGTTGAAGATCCCATTTTACCACTTAGGTGTGGATTTATTCTGGGGTCTTTATTCTGTCCCATTGGTCTATAGGCCTATCTTATGCCAGTGCCATACTCTTGATTACTGTAGATTTGTAATATGAAGTCAAGAAGTATGAGGCTTCCAGTTTTGTTCTTTTTTCTCAAGATTGTTTTGGCTTTTTAGGGTTTGTGGTTCTATATGAACTGTAAGAGTTTTTCTCCCCATCACTTCTGCAAAAAATGCCACTGGGAACTTGATAGGGATTGCACTGAATCTGTAGATTGCTTTGGGTAGTATGGATAACATTTGACCAATACTAAGTTTTCCAATCCATGAACACATTACTCTGTGTCTTTCTTTAAATTCTTTCAATAATGTTTTGTAGTTTTCAGTATACATGTCTTCTGCCTCATTAGTTAAGTTTATTTCTGAATATTTTATTCTTTTTTGTGTTCTTATAAGTGGGATTGTTTTCTTAATTTCCTTTTCATATTGTTTGTTGTTTATAGATACACAACTGATTTTTGTCTGTTGGTTTTGTATTGTAAAATTTTATTGATTTTTTTAAAAAAATTTCTTAACAGCATTTTTTGTGTGTAGAATTTTTATGATTTTATACATATAAAATCATGCCATCTGCCCAGAGAGATACACAATTAACATTTGAATTATTTTTTTGGAGCAATTTTGACTAGGAGAGTGATGATAATACTTTGCCTTTGTGTACAAAATACCTTTTTTATCTTACATATGACAATTTTGTAGCTCAAAGACACATTCCAGCAATCAAGACTGTAGACTTTCTACCTGTGTAAAGAGGTATTTGAGGATTAAAATGGGGACTACAGACATAACAGTACTTGACCCTCCAAAGCAACTTATGACATACATATTAATAAGATAGCCACTTTACAGAGAAGAAAATTGAGGTTGAAGCATTTCAGACTTGCTTGTATGACATAATTAACAAGGGGGTGATGCCATGACTCAAACTTCAGTTTTCACATGCTCATCACTTTCTGAGTAAACAGACTATGAATTTACCTTGGTAGTACCATTTTTTCCATACTAATTTTCCTTTGGTTCTTTTAATAATGAAGTTTTCTTTTTTATATCTGGGCATGAATCAACAAATGGCCAGGAAACTTGATAACAATCTTCTGTAATAGGGGTCAGGTAGCCTGAAACAGCCACACTTAGTGAGGAAAATGCACAAATGATTACCACAACTTGACAATTGGTGTTTGCACTTCTTGCATTATAAGTAGGTGCTATATAATGAATTTATTTAATTTTGAATTATTTTGGTTTTTTTTTTTTCTAATTTTAAAGATTCTTTTGTTTTATCTTTATCAGAACAGGATTATTTACTTGCATTTGTGGATTAAATATATTTGATTGTTTTAATTCTTCTTTAAGAAATCCAGTACCATAATTCTATGTGAATTTGTGGAGTTTTCAATCACTACAGAATTTATTTTTAAGCTGCTGAGAATTATAGTTTTTTTCATTGAAACTCACTCAACTCTCAAATGACTATTTAGCATCTACACTGATCCTAGTTAGAAGCACATTGATACATTAATAAATCTTGACAAACTTTCATTTTTCTAAGGATTCTTATAAGATCACATAAGGGATCTTTTAAGTTCCATAAGGGACTTATGTCCCCTATGTCTGTTGTAAAGTTGAGCATGTGGTTTGTCCAATTTCAATTAGCAGATTGCAAAGTCTATGCTGTCAACCCCAAATTTCCAAAGAGCATTCTAGGATGATGCAGACCACCCTAAAGCAAGCTGCCTTGTACATTACAATTTAAACTCACTATATGTGTGTGTGTGAGTGTGTGTGTGTGTGTGAGTGTGTGTGTGTGTATGTGTGTATATATATATATGTACAATTGATGGCTATATGATGGATCCTTTAATCTGGAGATACTTCTAAATTGGTGAAAGTTGAGAGAGCTCTCATTAGAAACAGCTGTTTTATTGGTACCTTTGAAAAGCTACATTGTGTTTTCTCTTTCCCCTCAATGGATTTTAGAGATGCTAATAAAATCATTATAGTAATTAATGCTAATTAGGTTGAGTAACTGGAAAGACAAATGTAAAAAATATCAAAAGATTTTTTTTTCTTAACAGGAAAAACTAAGGGACTTATCTGAACTGGAGAAATATTTTTAGATGGTTATTTTGAATGGGATAAGTAAAATGGACATTTTAGATTAAATAATCTTTCCTTGGATGAAGGTCTGATGCCCTATCACCTGCAACCAGCAGATTATACATACTGGAACAGGCATGACTTACAGAATTATCTCCAGTCTGAATGGAAGGACCCTTTACCAGGTACTCTTAAGTAGACCATACACAGCAAAGCAGAAGGAAACTGACTTTTGCTTCCAGTCAGAAAGAGCTGAGGCCCTGCAGTGGACTGGCCTATAGAGTACTGCTCACCTTAAAACAATGCTCAAATGGAGAAGAAGCTACCAGGCCAGGATGAGAAGAAGACATCTCTAGTAGACAGCTGACTCAAGACACTGGACCAGGCCTGTATACCAATTACTTTGATAATTGCTTATGCCTTTAATTATAAACTAATCCAATTGTTAGGTTTATGGTAAATTACCTATATCTAGTACTTCTGTGTTACCTTGGTTTCCCTACTCCAAGGCTCCAAATAGATAGCCCTCAGAAAATTTATTCTAAAAAGAAATTATAGTTCTGTTTAGGCCACTATTGTCATTACAAGATGGGAGACCTCACCTGGCCAATTAATACTACCTTCTCTGAGCCTGACCATGAATATGAATTTTCTTATAAGATCACTCAAGCTCAATCAGAAAAACAAGGAAAATTGTAACCCAAAAATGTAACTCCTCAACTATTAAATGCTTACTTGTAACTTTGTTAACATTACTAGCTGTATTACTTATATCCAGTCTATTTTGTAAGATTGTTGTCTCTTCCATTTTCCAGTGTGTAACTAGGCCTCCAACAAGATTGATGATGGTTAAACATCTTGAGGGAAAAGACAAAATTTACAACCCTGCATAGAATAATTGTAATAGTGTGATTATAGGTACGGGAATGAGCAATGAGGGGTAAACATCTCCTGGATCATAATAGAAGAGTAAGATAGATGATCCAGAGAATTTTTAGTATCAACAGGGCCTGATCCAAAAGCTAGCACTTTTGAGTGGCATGTCAACAGTTTCTTCACCTGATCTAGGAATGAGCCTTCCTAGCACCATGGGCAAAATTGGTCATGAAATACCTCCCAAAATATTGGCCAAATTTAGAACAAAGGGGGGACACTGTGAATGAAACTACTGCAACCATATTAGTAAACAAAAATGCTGAAGCCAAGGAATCGGCAGCTGCCACCTCCCCTCAGTGAGGACAAGCCTGCAGCCCTGACTCAGCAGCCACTCACAATGGTGCCCTCTGAGCAGACTTAGAATAATAAAGGACAAAATCAAACGCCCTAGATAGCTAGATGCTTGTCAAAGTAATGAATGCAATGAGCCTAATTTTTTGCTTCCTCCCATACATAGAATAACACTAAATTCTTGAACTTGAGATGCCTGGATTTCTTTAGGTAACAGGTAAGCTTTTATTGTTCCAACTACCTGGTGTTTGTCGTAAAGCTCCTATATATCCTATCTCCTCCCCTACCTCTTCAGGGCAGACCCTCAAAGCCATCTGAGGGGCTGTCATCCCAGCTCGAGTCCTCCCACCAAATGAAACATAACTCTTGACTTTTAGGCTGCACGTTTATTTCAAGACAGGTCCAAGCTAGTGAAAATATACAAAAGTTTATCTAAATGATGTCATAAGAATCTATGGGAGCAAAATGAGTTTTCAATAACGATTAGATATAATATTCAGAGAGTTTTATATACATTGAAGTCCCCTTAATTACCATTTGTCAATGAATTTTTCACATATGTATCTTGTAGATAATTATACAAGTAAAGTTCCACTTTCTCATTAGAATAAAGCTATGTTGTGATCTTAGGAATTGTAAAATAGTCTTACAGATTTCAGGAATAAATTTTTAGTTTCACATATTTATGGGACTTAACCCAAAGTTTTAAAAAGTTGAAAGAGCCTTCAAATGTGCTGAGAAGAGTGAGTTCACACAATGAAAAAAAATGTGTCACTTAATTTTGAACTTTTATTAAATTTATCAGAATATTTTTCAATATGCTTTCTCTTGTTGCTATTTTATAGTGTTTGCAAATTGTCTGAAAGATATGCTATTTATGAGCATTACTTAATCAGTTGCTTCTTTTTTTAGAATGATATTAGCTCTAAATTATACCAAAGATTTGATTCTTTACTTACTGATTTTGAATGTGATAATTTATCTATGTTGCATTTTAGTAGTAAATACTATCTTAATCATTTTAAAGACATGATTCATTAAAATTCTAAAATAAAGAGTAGAAAAATATTTTCAATACTTGATTAAATTAACATCAAATAGAAAAGATACAATCTTATCCTGAAAAACTGGTGCAGATTTTAAATAAGCCAATGATGTAATACAAGAGTTGCTGGTACAATAATACAAGAAAAATCAGTATTCACATTAAAAAAGAAAGAAAATAAAAGAGAAGGAGGGGGAAAGAGAGAAGATAAAAATTTAAGAATGTACTTAACACGTTCCAGAGAGGAATGCTACTGTTTAGAACATGTTTTATTAAAAACTTAGCATTTGAAATTGACCTTGAACCAGTGTTAGAATTTATTAGAATTGGAGCAGAAGTCTATTGTGAATGGAAGGCAGAGAAAGAGCTTAGTAACAAATTTGGAAGCATAGGACATATTCAGAAAGATAAGCAACACATAGTCAAATACCAAGAATCAGAACATAAAACTGAAATAAATTCATAAAACCACAAAGGAAGAGACTAAACATAGAACAGAAGAACTACAAAGCAACCAGAAAACAAGTAAGAAAATGGCATTACGTACATACTTATTAATAATCTCTTTAAATGTAAATAGACTAAATGCTCCAATCAAAAGACATAGCATGGTTGAATGAATTTTTAAAAACAAAAACAAACAGGAAAACAAGACCCATCAAATGTTACATACAGAAGACTCACTTCAGAGCTAAATACACATACAGTCAGAAAGAAAAGAGATATAAAAAGATATTCCATTCCAATGGAAATGAAAAAAAAAACTGAGTGAGCAATACTCATATCTGATTAATGAGACTTTTAAATGAAGTGCACAACAAAACACAAAGAAGTGTGTTATATAAAGATAAAAGGGTCAACTCAAGAGAAGATACAATGTTTGTAAACATATGCATCTTGTTGGTGTTGCAATATCATGTACACATACACACTGTATGCAGAGAGAGCTGATGGCTTCTCTGAAGCTTTATTAAGTTACACAGTCTTATATAGCAAAGAAGAATGACAAGGAAAATGGTTAACAGGCAGTGTCTGGCTCAAGGTCAGAAGACCCTTTATGTTTTGGTAAATCATGTTTGTGTTGGCACCGGCGAGCCTTACAACTTATCAGGGTGTAACCTATGAGAAACAGCTGCTTCACAACATTCTTCATGGACTCAGGTGTCTGTGCCTGTCTTAGGTTGCCCCCCTGTGGGGATCTTACCCATCCTTGGCTAACCAGCCTTCTCACATCTGAGTCTGCAGCTTTTTATAACTTGTTTACCATTCTAGCCCAAGGCTTGTTCCTTTGTCCCCACAGTCAGGGGCCTACAAAACTAACATAGGAGGACCTAAATATATAAAACATATATTAACAGACATAAAGGGAGAAAATGACAGCAGTACAATAATAGCAGGAGCCATTAATACCCCACTTACATTATGGAAAGATCATTCACCAGAAAGTAAATAAGGCAATAGAAGACTTAAATAATACACTAGACCAGAGAGACTTAATAGATAATAGATGTCTTCAGTATATTTCATACCAAAGCAGAATATACATTCTTTTAAAGTGTACTAAAACATTCTTCATGACAGGTAACTTTTTAGGCCACAAAACAAGTTTCAATAAATTTAAGACTACTGAAATTGTATCAAGCATCTATTCTGATCAGAACAATATGAATCTGAAATCAATTACAAGAAGAAAACTAGAGAAAACATAAATAATAGACACTAAGCAACATGCTACTCAAAAATAAATGGGTCAATGAAAAAGAATATAAAAACATATATGTATATATGTATGACTGAGATGGGGCTATGCTGTACACCAGAAATTGATACACTATCACTGATTACACTTGAATTTAAATAATAAATAAATAAATACATAAATAAATAAAATAAATACATAAATAAATAAATAAATAAATAAATAAATAAATAAATAAATAAATAAATAAAATCAATGAATAAACAAGAGGAAATTAAAAAAGTATATTGACATGAATGAAAGTAGAAACAAACTTTCCAAAATCTAAGGACAAACACACAAAAAAGGAATTTTATAATGACACAAATCTACTTCTAGAAACAAGAAAAATCTCAAGTAACCAAGCTAACTTTCCACTTAAAGGAATTAGAAAAAGAGAACAATCAAAGCTGAAAATTAGCAGAAGGAAGGAAAAAATTAAGATCAGAATGGAGATGAATTAAATTGAGACAAAAAATTAGAAGAAGATCAATAAAACTAAGAGCTTTTTTTTGAAAAGACAAACAAAATTAATAAAATTTTAGCCAGCTTCATGAAGATAAAAAAGATATGTACTCTGAGAACTATGAGATATTGATCAAAGAAATGGATGATGAGACATAAATGGAATAATAGTCCACATTCATGGAAAAGAATAATTAAATATTGTTAAAATATCCATATTTCCCAAAGCAATATATAGATTAATGTAATCCTTATCAAATACTTATGGCATTTTTCACAGAACCAGAACAAATAATTCTAAAATTTGGATAGAACCACTAATGACTCCAAATAGCCAAGGCAATCTTGAGAAAAAAGAACAAAGCTGAAGATATCACACTCCTTGATTTCAAGCTATATTACAAAGTACAATAATCAAAACAGTACTGTATTGGCACACACACACACACACACACACACACACAAACCAAAAACAGACACATGAATAAATAGAAGAGACTCAAGAGCCCAGAAATGAAACCACACTTATATATGTCAATTTTATATGGTTATATTTGTTTAATTTGTCTAAGACAAAGGAGACAAGAATATATAATAGGAAAAAGAAAGCCTCTTCAATAGATGGTGTTGAGAAAACTGGACAGGTAGTTAAAAAAGAATCCAACCTGGACTACTATCTCACACCATATACAAAATTAAACATAAAATACAGTAAAACTTAAATGTAAGAGCTGAAACCATAGAATTCCTGGAAGAAAACAGCAACAAGACACACTTTGATTTGGTCATGGCAATAATTTTTTGGATATGTCTTCTTAGGCAAGCAACAAAAGAAAAAAATAAATGGAATATAATCAAACTAAAAAGCTTTTTCACACTGAAAGAAACCGTCATCAAACCTAAAAGGCAAACTACTGAATGGGAGAAGATATTTGCAAGTGACAAGTCCAATAAGGGGAAATGTCCAAAATATGTTAAAAAAAAAAACTCAGCATCAAGACAAATAACCCAATTAAAAAATGGGCAGTGTGCCAGAATAGACATTTTTCCCAAAGAAGACATTCAGATGGCCAACAGGAATATGAAAAGATGCTCAAAATCATTAATCATCAGGGAAATGCAAATCAAAACCACAATAAAATATCACTATACATCTGTCAGACTGGCTGGTATAACAAAAAGCAAGTGTTGGTGAGGATGTAGAGAAAAGGGAACACTGGTACAAAGTTAGTAGGAATGCAAATTGGTGCAGTCACTATGAAAAACATTATGGGAGTTTCCTCAAAAAATTAAAATTAGAACTACTATATGATGCAGTAATTCACTCCTAGGAATTTATTCAGACAGTGAAAACACTAATTCAAAAAATATATATGTACTTCAATGTGCATGACAGCATTATTTACATTAGCCAAGAAATGGAAATAACCTAAGTGCCCATTGACAAATAAATGGGTAAAGGATATTTTATATATATCTGTATTTGTATATATGTATATACATAACTGTATATACATACATACATATATATACACATATATACATGTATATTTGTATGTGTTGTATATAACAATGTAATATTACTCAGCCCCACCACTCAAAAAATGAAATATTGCCATTTGTGACAGTATGGATGGACCTGAAGGGTATTATGCTTAGTTAAATAAGTCAGTTGGGAAAAGATAAATACTATATGTTTTCACCTATATGTGTAATCCAAGAAACAGATAAATACACATAAACAAACAGAAGCAGACTCACATACAGAGAATAAACTAGTAGTAACCACAGAAAGATAGGTGAGGTGAGGGACAAAATATGTGAAGGAGGTTAAGAGGTACAAACTACCAGTTACAAAACAAATAAGTCACAGAACAGGGAACATAGTCAATATTTTATAATAACTTTTGATGGTGTATATTTTATAAAAATATCAAATCACTTTTAAAAAGCTAAAGCTCTAAACATTCTTAGAAACAAAAAATAGTGCATATATGTAAATTTTAAAAAATATGTGCATTATATTGTGTATATGTATTTACATGCAATATATTGTATATGTATAGTCAAATTGTAACAATTCTACCTAATAAAATTGAAAAATGAAAAAAATAAAACCACTATGTTGTACACTTAATATAATATTGTAAGTCAACTTAGAGTTGTAAATATAATTATAAATAAATAAGTATAAGTACAACAAGTAAAAAATAAACAGAACAACAGAACAAACCCCAAACCCCCAATAAATTATGCTTAATACTGATAACTTTTTACTGTGGAGATTTTCATACATTTCAGACTACTGGTGCCACTAGAATTCTAAAATATATGTCAGTGTCTACTATAAATAGAGATCTTATTCTTACTGCACTTCAATTCATTTATTCATTGTCAAATAGTCAGTATCAAATATGAGTCTCTTTTATGTTCCATGAAATTTGAAAACTTCTGTAGATAAAACAATGAGGACAAGTGACTTGGCCTTTTCCTTAGTGAGAAATCCAGACTTAAAATATTGTCTCTAATCATACAGATCTCCATGGATTTGTTGTTTCTCCATGTCTTGTATCAGCTTTAGACCCATTTAATGTTTTCATAGATGTTAGTGTACCAGTCTTGGAAGATAGAGAAGTGTCTCCATTCCAGGAAGAGGGAAAATTTGTTTCCTGACAAGAATAATGATATTGTCTTCCTCCAAGACAAAGGTTGAATAGATTTACTAACAACCTTGTTTAAAAGATTTGAATTTCTAAGGTCACAGTTTCTGAACTGTGACACAAACCCACGATTTGCACAACATCCACTTGAGCTCACCTGTACATCTTTGCTGTGCAACTTAGGAAGAGAATATAAAGCTCATATGCCTATTTTCTGTGAGCAATAAATGCCTTTATCTCAAGTATAAAGAGAAATATTAATAATACACAAGAAAGGAAAACTAATGTGACTTTGTAGGAAGAATTCCCTCAGGCCAATTCAATAGATTATTATTGCTTGTACACCTAAGCATTATATAGTAGGGATTTATGTGTTATGTTCTTGTACCTGCCATTCAATTAGTGCTAGAGGACAATTATCCTGAACTGAGAAAAGGTAAAGAAGTACTAATGAGACAGATTCTCCTATTATTTGCTACTAGTTTACATACCTCTGCCCTCTGATGCCAAAAGATTTCACAACACAGGTGATGTCCTGTTGGTTGGCAAATCAGAAGCCTCAGTCTTAATGGCCTGACTGTAGTTTTATCACTTCTCCCCCAGAAGACTGATAAACCCTGACAAAGCCTCACTTATCAAATGTAAATGGTGTGTATATTCAAGAACTCAGCAGACCTGGCTCCAGTGGTGTCTTGGTTTTACATTAAACTGTGGTATCCTAACTTATGATCTTGCAAATAGAATAAAAATCTGACATTCTTTACCACTGTTGAAAGTGTAACACTGAGATTATTTTCTCCACTGAGAATAAATTGTTCTTATTTCTCTTATACATAATTTTTATTAATGTGGATTAAACTCAGTTATTCTGTTCTATGCTATAAATAACATTTTTTTACTTTTATCTATGTACTGAATCTCAGGAACAATATGTATTAGAATATATATTTAAATATAAGGAGGGGAAAAGACAATTCAGGGAATGTAAGGTTTATAAAAATGTATAATTTTTATATTAAAAAGATGAAGTACAACCCATTCAAGATACAAAACATTTAAAAAGGAATCAAGTTCCAAGTATGCAACTATGAATTCCAAATAAATTATTTATGATGAGTTAGACTGTGCAGATAAATATGTATATTATATGAAGTAGTAAAAGAAATATGTATGATTTTTATCCTCCCAGATACTGAATTAAATGAATTTGCACACATGTGGAACAACATTAATTTTAGTCTAGACATAGAAGCTAGCATCTGATTGTAAAATAAACATTGAAACTAGCTAAAATGAGATTTAGGGAGGATGATCTAATTTAAAGACTTCAATTCAAATATATATTTAGGTTTAAGCCTAATCTTCAGCAACATTGTGTTCTTTGTAGTGGTAAAGATTCTGGACACTGTTAAAAACAACATTTACTACAAATAATGGATTAATAGATCTTTGAAGAATGTATGTTGAATATTTCTAGAGTGTGAATGTAAAATATTTCAAAACTAGATATATATAGAAATATGCTGTATAATTTTCAGAAAGACAGTAAACTTCTATATTTTCCCCACCACATCTCCAGTCAATTCAGATGACTTACTGACAAGAATGACAATTGTAGAAATTTCCACTACTATGTTATCTAAAGCCTGCATGTCAGTAAGCTCATCTCTTTAGCCATCTCTGCCTGGTTACTATGGAAAGAACTTTAGACAGAATTCTCTATTGCAGAAGTTGTCAGGTCGGTATTCCCTCTTTTTCTTTGCTTCTGTTCATTAGTCATTTGCTTTGATGTTTGATTGTTCACCAGAATAATTAGTGGAATCACTCTATTCATTCTGCCTAAATAATCTATTTAAACATTATGTAGCTATAGGATGAATCATCTACAAATTCTTCAACACAAAAGAATAGATTGAGGCAAAATAGACTTTGTTTCCTTTTTCTACTATATGTTGTCTATATCAGAAATATGAACATCATGCATTCTGAAGTGGATACACATTTAAGAACTTGTGTTATTTGTGGAATTAAAAGTTAATAATCTTGGATACAGATTAAAACTTGCACTCTACTGAGAAATAATCTAGAAGAAAACAGGTACTTGAGGTGTGAGATTAAAACTCTCAATATGAAGAGAAGCAAGATGGTGGAGAAGAAGGATGCTGATAGCTCACCCTCTCCCATAAATACACCAAAACTCACATCTATGGACCTACTCAGCCAACTAGTGCACCTGCTGAACTCCGACAGAACATCACCCTCTTTGAAAGACAAAGACACCAAAAATCTGGTAGGAGAAAAGGAAAAAAGGAAAGAAGAAAAAACAAAACAGTGCAGGACAGATCCCATGGGGAGGGAGCAGCAAAGGAGGACTGGCGCTCATTTGCTGGGTCTCCCCCCTCCAATGGAGAGGCCAGCGGGATGGAAGGGAAGCCTCTGAGGCTCATATCTGCCCTGAGCACCCCTTAACCAACAGAACTGAGTTAAATGGGCACAAAGAGTTCCTGCAAAACCCAGCCCAAGACGTGAGCCAGCATCTGGGGACCAGGACAGGCCACCAGAGACAGGTGGAGGATGGGCAGAAAAAGCAAAGCAACAGGCTGGTATGCCCTGGGGGGGAGGGGTGCCATAGCCTTTGTCTCCTCAGACCCATGGCACCATTACTGGTGCTTCTCTCAAGAAGAGAGGCAGGGTGCAGCCACAACCACCATATCCTCCTGTGTGCAGCACCCGGGTGGGGAGGGGCCAAGCCTGAATCTGCACCCAGGGGCTCTGCAACCTCCTGGGCAGGATTGAGACTTGTTTACAGCCCAAGGCACATAGGATCATTCTGCTCTGGCACCACAGAGATCTTTCTGCTCTTGGAGCCGCCAAGACAAACAAGGAGCTGAGGTTTGGCATGGAGCAGGGGTGGGGCCATTCCACAGTCTTCCCTAAGCCTGCCTTCAGAGCACCAACCTGAGGCACAGTGGGCAGCTGCACAGATCAGTGGAGGGACCAGCGCCTGGAGATGGCAGCAGTCACCCGCCCTCCTGGCAGGAATGCATCACCTGACCATGGGACTGGGAGGGGGCATGATCCACCCACCTGTCTTGCCCAAGTGCAGCATCTGACTGTGGCATTGGGAGGGGAGTGATCCGCCTGCCCACTGGGTAAGAGCTCAGCACCTGACCCAGTGTTGGGAGGGGGTGCAATCTGCTAACCAACAGCCACTGGCAGCAGCACAGTTGAGGGCACCAACAGAGGGCCTCTGGAAACTGCAAGCTGAGTTCCTGAAACAGAACAAAGACGCAAAGACACCTCGATAAAATCACTAAGAACACACCATCTCCAGGAGAAATAGATCACCGATACTCCTTAAGCCACAGTGCCAGAGAGATATGAGCAATATGAAGCAGAGGAACCACTCCCAATTAAAACATCAAGAGAAATCCCCTAAAAGCATGATCAAGGAAATAAACATTGATGGCCTACTAGATCAAGATTTCAAAAAAGGAGTGATCAAACTACTAAAAGAACTAAAATAAACAGTTTAGAGATATAAAATGTGTCAAAAATGAAATAGAAGCTATAAAGAAGAACCAAGTAGAATTAGTAAACTCATTTGCTGAGATGAGAGCTGACCTAAAGGCTGTACAAAGCAGGCTAGATAATGCAGAGGAATGAATAAGTGACCTAGAAGACAGGACAATAGAAAGCACCCAATCAGAACAGCTGAGAGAAAAACAATTAAAAACCAATGAAAACAATATAAGGGACCTATAAGATAACATAAAGTGTGCCAATCTACGCATAATAGGGGTTCCAGAAGAGGAAGAAAGAACAAAGGGGATTGGAAAGGTATTTGAAGAAATCATGACTGAAAACTTCCCAAACCTAAAGGAATCAGATATCCAAGTACAGGAGACTCAGAGGGTCTCAGACAGGAAGAACCCAAACAGACCCACACCAAGACATATCATAATCAAGGTGGCCAGATTCAAGGATAAAGAAATGATCCTAAAGGCAGAAAGAGAAAAACAGAGTGAATTACAAGGGAATCCCCATAAGGCTCTCATCTGATTTCTCTACACAAACACTACAGGCCAGAAGGGAGTGGCAAGATAAATTCAAAGTCCTGAATGAATAAAAGATGCAGCCTAGGATACTCTATTCAGCAAGGTTATCCTTTAGAATAGAAGGAGAGATAAAGAACTTCACAGACAAGTAAAAACTAAAAGAGTTTAGCAACACTAAACCCATGCTAAAAGAAATATTGACAGGTCTACTTTAAATAGAAAAGAAGCAGGAAGGTACAAAAATGAAAAACTCATAACTGGAAAGGAGATAACTGCCATGAATTACAAAAATAATAAACACAAAATTGTAGAAGAAGACATTTAAATCATTAAGAGTGGGAGGGGGAAGCAAGGAAAGCCTCTGTGGAAAACAGTATAGAATCCCCCAAAAGGCTAGGAATAGACTTACCATATGACCCAGGAATCCTGCTCCTGGGCATATATCCAGAAGGAACCCGGCTTCAAAATGACATCTGCACCCCAATGTTCATAGCAGCACTATTTACAATAGCCAAGACATGGAAACAGCCTAAATGTCCATCAACAGATGACTGAATAAAGAAGAAGTGGTATATTTATATGATGGAATACTGTTCAGCCACAAAAACCAAAAACATAACGCCATTTACAGCAACATGGATGTTCCTGGAGAATGTCATTCTGAGTGAAGTTAGCCAGAGAGAGAGAAAAATACCATGTGAGATCGCTCATATGAGGAATCGAAAAGAAAACAAAACAAAACATAAATACAAACAGAAACAGCCTTATAGACATAGAATACAAACTTGTGGTTGCTGGGGGGGCGGGGTGTGGGAAGGGACAGACTGGGACTTTAAAATGCAGAGTAGATAAACAAGATTGTACTGTATATCACAGAGCAATATATGCAGGATCTTGTGGTAGCTTACAGCAAAAAAAAAAAAAAGTGACAATGAATATATGTATGTTCATGTATAGCTGAAAAATTGTCCTGTATCCTGGAATTTGACACAACATTGTAAAATGACTATAACTCGATAAAAAAAGTTTAAAAAATCTCAATATGGGATGTATATAGGACATAAATCCATAACTTTAGATTGCAGATTGTATAGTCAGAAGTTTGAATTTTGAAGTGACATCCTGTTTAGAAACTTTTGTTTCCCAGACTACATTAACATTATGGATTTATCTATTTGCCAAGGGCCTATCAAGTATTTTTGTGAACATGATTTCTGTACAATGCTATGTGCAGCCTAGATGACAAAACATAATATGGGAACTAATTTTCTTCATTTTTTGTGGCTAAGTATGATTTAAAATCATTGTCAAAATTTGTTGTTGTTAAGATGTAATTTATAATTCCTATAGTTGCTTCCTTTTTAGAACTATATATATATATACATATACATACATACATTCATATAAAATAGGGTACTATGCTAGCAATTGTAGTGGGTGCTTTATTTATTCATTCTTATTATGAGGTATTATATCATTTATGTTATGATATCAGCTAAAGTATAGCTTGACTTTATTAAAAAATGTTATTTATTATAAGGCCCATAGTCTGATTTACTTTCCCTCTCTCCTTCCCTCAATCCCTCCCTGTTTCCTACATTTCTTTCTGTAAGAAACTGGGTTTGGGAGTTCTGGTCAAGAAAGCAGAGTGAAAGGAACATGAACTTGCCTCTCCTCATGACTACAATGAAACCACAACTGAATGCTAAACAACTATCAAAAAAAAGACTGGAACCTAGCAAAGAAAGATCTTCTGCAATTGGAAACATAAAGAGGGAACCACAGCAGGATGGTAGGAGGGGTGTACTCGTGATATAATTGGGCCCCATACCCCCCAGGGTGGGTGACTCACAAGCTGAAGATTTGTTAATTTGCAGAGGCCCTCCCACAGGAGTGAGAGCTCAAACATGTCAGGCTCCCCAGCTTGGGTTACAGCATTGGGAAGAGGATACGCCAGGATACTTGGTTTTGAAGGTCAGGGGCCTTAGCTCTGGGAGCCTCATAGGACTGGAGGAAATGGAGACTCCACTCTCTTGAGAAGCATACACAGAAACTCACATGCACCAGGTCCAAGGACAGAGACTGTGATTTCATAGGAACATGGGCCAGACCTGCCTGATGGATTTGGAGTGTCTCTTGGGGATGTGGGTTATGGCTGCAGCTCACTCAGGGGACATAAATGCTAGTGGCAAACATTCTGGGATTGTTCATCTACATGAGGTTTCCTGGAGGATTATATCTTGATTGGATCATTAGCAATAAGTCCTAGACCCACCTAACAGCCTGTAGGGAAGCCTCATTCCAAGCAACTTACAGGGAGGGAACACAGCCACACCCATCATCAGACTTCCTAAGACACAAAGGCCTCTAGACACAGCCCAACCACCAGAGCTCCAGGACCAAGCTTCACCCAGCATTGGACAGGCATTGGCTTCTTCTGCCAAGAAACCAGAACAAGCTGCCACCAGAAGCAGTTATTAGAAATAAGAAAACAACAATCCCAAAACCTGTGGAAGGAATCCACAAACACATGGAAATTTAGACAATATGAGGCAGCAAAGGAATATTTCCCAGGCCAAGACACAAGATAAAATCCCAGAAGAAGAAAAAAGTGATGAAAATATAGCTAATTTATCTGAGAAAGAATTTAAAGTAATGATGGCCAAGATGTTCAAAGAACTCAAGAAGAGTATGGCTGTACAGCATGAAATTTTTAGCAAAGAGTTTGAAAATATAAAGAATATCCAAACAGTTGAAAAATAAAATCACTGAAATGAACAATACACTAGAAGGAACCAAGAATAGACTAAATGAAGCAGAAGAACAGATCAGTAAGCCTAAAGACAAATTAATGGGAATTACTACTTCAGAACAGAAAAAAGAAAAAAGAATGGAAAGAAATGAGGATAGTTTAAGAGAACTCTGGGACAACATGAAGCACTCTAATATTCATATTATAGGGGTCCCAGGAAGAGAAGAAAGACCTGAGAAAAATTTTGGAGCGATAATAATCAAAAACTTCCCCAATTTGGAAAGGAAAACAGTCACCCAAGTCCTGGAAGCACAGAGAGTACCAAACAGAATCAACCCGAAGAGGAACACATCAAGGCACATAGTCATCAAACTGACAACAATTAAGGATAAGAAGAATATATTAAAACTAGCAAGAGAAAAGCAACAAATAACACACAAGGGAACTCTCGTAAGGTTATCAGCTGATTTTTCAACAGAAATTTTGCAGGTGTCATGATATATTTGAAATAATGTGAGGGGAAACTTACAAACAAAAATACTCTATCCAGCAAGGCTCTCACTCAGACTTGATGGAGAAATCAAAAGCTTTGCAGATAAACAAAGCTAAAAGATTTCAGCACCACCAAACCAGCTTTACAACAAATGTTAAAGGATCTTCTCTAATTATAAAACCATAAGAAAAGAGAACAAAATGAAGAAAGAGAAAAAAATAAGGAAACCTACAAATGATTGTTTTGGCTATTCAGGGTCTTTTTGTGGTCCCTTATAAATTTTGGAATTGTTTGCTCTAGTTCTGTGAGGAATGTCGTGAGTATTTTGATGGGGGTTGCATTGGATCTGTGGATTGCTTTGGGTAGTGTGGCCATTTTGAAGTGTTGATTCTTTAAATCCAAGAACACAGAAATCTTTCCATTTCTTTGTGTCATTTCAGTTTTCAGAGTATAGGTAACCTCCTTGGTTAAGTTTATTTCTATGTATTTTGTTGTTTTTGATGTAATGGAAATGACTGCTGGTCATAAAATTCTGATTTTTGAAATGAAAAAAAAAGTGAATGAAGGGCCACAAATGGCAAAATAACCTTTTTTATGTATGATTTGTATTCCATTTACATATATATATATTGCATCTCCATTATCTATTGAAATATTGATGTGCACTTAAGATGCTTCCATTTATTGACAACTATAAATAATGTTGCTGTTAATAGCAGGGTGTATATGCATTTTTGAGTTAATTCTTATTTTGTTTTTGGCTTTATTCCTTTGATAACTATGTAAGTTTATAAAGCTGAAGCTTTAAATGTTTTTTAGAAACAATGAACAGTATATATGTAAATTTAAAAATATATGTGCAGTAAAAAAAAATCTATCAAGCCATGAAACACATGGAAGAAACTTAAAAAACATTACTAAATGAAAGAAGCCAATCTGAAAAGGCTACAAACTGTATGATTCCAACCAAATGACATTCTGGAAAAGGCACGGATACAGAAATAATAAAAATATGATGGTTTCTAGGGGTTTGGGGAGAGGGAGGGAGGGAGGAATGAATACAGCATGAGGGATTTTTAGGGCAATGAAATTATTCTGTATGATACTATAGTAGTGGATACATATCATTATGCATTTGTCAAAACCCATAGAATGTACAACATCAAGAGTGAACCTTAATGCAATCTATGGACTTTGGTTAATAATAATGTGCCCATGTTTGTTCATTGATTGTACTAAATATGCCACACTGATGAGGGCTGTTGAGGGTAGGGGAATATATAGGTGTTGGTGGGGAGGGCTATGTGCGAACTCTGTATTTTCTGTTCAATTATGTTGTGAACCTGAAACTGCTCAAAAAGAATAAAGTCTTTAAAAAACAGACAAACAAAAATAAAAACAAAACAAACAAACATAAAAGAAAATGTGGGTTATACATGTTGGAAAGGAAGAAACAAAATCATACTATTTATACTGTTTGATTATATACCTAGAAAATTCCAGAGAACCAAGGTGAATAATTATTAGAACTAATAATAGGTTTATGTAATATGGTGAAATACAGAATTAATATACAGAATTCAGTATTTCCTAAATATCACTTAAAAAACAAACAGTGTAGGATGAAGGGAAAAAATGACTCAGAATAACAAGAAAATCTTCACTAGCCTGGTCACTTCTTCTGAACTTTTTAAAATTCTTCTGTATCCTTATTAAAGTGTTACCTTGGGAATTAACTAAAATATATATGTGATCATTATACATTTCTGGAGAAGCTATCACTGTGGCATCCAAAGTGTCATCATTTCTCCTTGATTCAGTGTAATGCTTTGTTCTCTACCTCATTCAGTGTTTTCCATGGTCTGACTGATCTTACAGTAAGTTTGTCTAGGAATTTTCTAATGAGTTGATTTACACAAACTGTAAATACTAGATTTTTTTATACTGGATAATTTTCTATATGATGAGAATCATTTAATTCAGGAAAGCTGTGTTGGTAAAAACACATATTTGTAATTACAGATTTAATATAAAAAAAACAAGGAAGCAAATATTTGTATGCTCATTAGCTTATGCAAATAGGATTTAAAACTGTTGCTATATGTCATTTTAAAATATCTCAAAATAAAAGTATGAAACAAAATATTTTTAATTATTTAAAATAAAATCATTTTTATTATTGAAAAAAAGAAACTGGGTTTGTTATCTAGCCTTAATTTCTCTTTCTAATTGAGCAAAAGCAATCAATCAAAAATAAGAAATAATCTGGAGATCCCTCTACCTATTTTCACTGTCAAGAGCTGAGCCAGAATGAGAATTGTCAAGAATTAGGGTGGTTGATTAAGCAACAAGCCAAATGAAAGTATCGATCAAGGCTTTATTCATGTGCTGCATACAAACAGGAGGCCAGAAAAAAGATATATTCCCCAACAATGTTCCATTTTTCTCATGAATGACACCAGGCAAAGGTCATATGTATCAGCACAGATGAGAGGAAATGTCCCGTTGCTGAGGGAGACCCCAAAGAAAAGGTTTCTGGAATGTTATAGACCCTGAGGATGTGTAGAAGTGTTAGGTAATTTAGATAGAATTGAGCACTGGGCAGGGGGAGAGAAAGGGGAAAGGAACAATCCAGAACACAAGGAACCTGAGCGGTCAATCAACCAGAGGGTAGCTAACCTAAGATGTCAATCAATCAATCCATCAATTAATTGACCTATCAATCACAAAACCAGGGTATAAAAATAGGAAAAACAAAAGAATGGCGCCATTTCCCCTCTCTTGGATTGGCTCACTCCCAATTCTCAGGAGTGTACTATCTTTCACTATTTTTTGTTTTTTATTTCACTAATACAATTTTGGCTTATTACACTTTTTTATCTCTCATCAAAATTTCTTTTTTTTCCAGGTGATTAAGAACTGAAATAATTCTCATTTCCCTTTTCCTGGTAACATTAATTTTGGTGCTGTGACTCAGATGATGTGTTTAAACTTAATGTTTCCTCCTTCATTTCCCTCTCCCTCCCTGAGGCCAGCCAGTGGAGCACAAGCTCCTGGGGCCAGTTGCATCAGCTGAACTGAGAATACAAGGCATAGTAGGGTGACCAGCCACTGGCTAAACTATATGAGATCATTCCATTTAGACCACGGAGATACCCAGCAAATAGTAAGACTGTGGCCATTTCCCACTTTCTGGAGAAAGTGTCAGATTCCATCCCTGAATCAGGACCCTAGGATGCTAGGCACTGCTGTTTCATGGCTACCGTCTAGGATGAATTTGGTTGTGGACAGAGGCTGAGATACCAGCCTAGTCCATGAGCTTTTCACCTTAGGATGTGAAGCTCTGAAAATCCCTCTGTATCCTACCCTTGTTTTTCAGATGGTAAACCAAAAGTCTAACCTGACTGGGACCCCTCTGGGCTGCATATTGGCAAACTGGGACCATTTTAATATACAAACCTTCAAAAGAAAAACACTTATATTACTTTGTAATGTTGCTTGGCCACAATATCAACTTCCCTGCGAGGAAGCATGGCCTATAAACAGGAGCATAAACTCAATCATCTTGCTCCAGCTGGATCTCTTCTGTAAGAGACAAGGCAAATGGTCTGAAATACCATACATTCATACTTTTTACTTACTGAGGGACAGCAATGATCTCCTAGAAGAATGTAAATTAACCACTCAGGTAATGGTTACATTTAATAACCTACTGTCCCCCACACCCTCTAGAGAGGGGAACTCTCTTAAACCTATGCCCTGCCCTGCTCTCCCTACCGTATATCCCTCATTTCCCTTAAACTCAGGAAAGACACTGCCTAGCTCCTCCATTACCTTTGATAGCTAAGACCTGTCCTTTGGTAAAAACAGGTGGAGAATTTGGTCCCCAATTCATACATAAGCCATTCTCTCAGGTAGAACTAAGACAAATTAAGACTGATCTGGGAAGCTATTCATATAACCCAGATAAATACATAGAGGCATTTCAACACCTCACTCTGATATATGATTTCACCTGGAAATATGTTAATATTATCCTTGGTCAAACCCTATCTGATACAGAAAATGAAAGTGTTCTCATAGAAGCCAAAAAATATGCAGACACTCTACGTCTATCTGATGAAAATTATCCTATAGAGGAAACAGCTGTTCTCCCAATGGACCTCAGAAGGGATTATAATGACCTTACCCAAAGTGGGAAAGAGACCATTTTAAAATCTGTGTTAAGGCAGGACTCCAGAGCGCCCAACAGAATATTATCAGTTATTCTAAGGTGTTATCTTTTAGCCAGGAGCCTGGAGAAAACCCCACTACTTTTTTAAAGTGGCTTCAGGAGGCACTTACTAAGTATACTAACTTAGACCTCAGCTCATATCAGGGACAAATCATCTTAAAGGTTAAATTTCTCACTCAGTCTGCCCCTGATATTAGAGAAAAACTCCAAAAGGGGATCCAGGAACCTGGAGTAACCCTTGATGAAATGTTAACCATTGCTGCCACAGTTTTTTATAATTGAGATCAGGTGCAAGAGGCCAAAGCTTAGAAGGAAGAAAAAGGGAAGGAGGCCAGGTATGCCCAAATAATTGTGGCCCTTCAAGGGCAGCCACCGTCCTTACATACCAGACCCCCAACAGACTGTGGTAAGTCCAATGACAAGTGCAACATCTGCTGCTGACTGGGTCACTGGGCAAAAGAATGTCCTTATGGAGACAAACCTCCAAGATCTGCCTGCTTTTGGTGTAGCCAACAGGGTCATTGGGCAGCCCTCTGTCCTTTGAGCCAAATGGCTCATGGGGGAAAACTGGCTCAAGACCTGCAGATGATTGTCCAGGACTGAAGAAGCCCCCTTCAGTTGGCCCCAATACAAGAGATCTCCATCACTGGGCTGGAGCCACGGGTACAAATAGATGTGGCAGGTCAGTAACTTTTCTTTTTTATGCTGGGGCCACCTACTCTGTCCTAACTTCCTTCTCTGGAAACTTCTCCTCTAGATTCTGTACCATTATGGGAGTCACAGGTAAATTGACTTTAAGTTTCTTTACTCACCCACTTTGTTCTTTATGGGATGAACACTCATTCTCATATTCTTTCTTATGCATGTCAGAATGTCCTAGCCCACTTTTAGGCTGAGATCTTCTTTACAAGTTGGGAACCTGAGTTATCCTGGGAGAAAATCCCCAAATTTTTACCTCTTTATAACTCTTATTGTTTTCTGGGGAGGGAGAAAAACCATCAAACCCAGAGGCCTGGGAGAATAAAATTAATCCTGCTGTCTGGGATCAAGGCATCCCAGGGAGAGCAAAGACAGCTACTCAGGTTGTCATCTCCCTTAAAGATCCTACCTGGTTCTCTAATTGAAAACAATATCCTTTAAAATCTAAGGCAAAAGAGGGTCTTTAGCCAATAATTTTAAAGTTCTTATAGTGTGGACTCTTAATTCCTGTTAACCCCCCCCCATAATACATCTATCATTTTTGTCATTAAAAAAGATGTGACCTATAGATTGGCCCAGGATTTACAAATAACTGAAGCAGTAGTACCTCTTCATCCAATGGTTCCAAACTCCTATTTTTTTACTGGGAAACATACCTCGAGGAACCCAGTGGCACACTACTCTAGACCTGAAAGATATTTTCTTTTGTATATCCCTACTCCCCAGTCCCAGTATGTATATATATATTTTTGCCTTTTAGTGGTACTCACCCAATGTGCATCAATGCCAGCTAACTTGAACAGTACTACCACAGGGGTTCAGAGACAGTTCTCACATTTTTGGACATGCTTTGGCCCAAGATTTATAGGACTTACACCTTGAAAAAGGAACTATTCTCCAATATGTAGATGACTTACTGATCTGCTCCCTTACTCAAGAAGGCCATCCAGCATGCAACCCAAACTCTTAACTTCTTGGCTGAGTGGGGATATAAAGTTTCCAGGTCCAAGGCCAAAATTGTCAAATAAGAGGTAACATCTAGGAGTTGTTCTGACTCCTGGAAATAATAGCCTTCACCCTGAATGAATTCAGGGAATCTGGAGACACAATTTAACAATGTGAAGATCTTAAAATAATTAATGCTGCTTCTATTAAGACCTGGAATGTTATTATAAAAATTAAAGCTACTATTAAGAAATTGGTGTATCTAAAATAAAAATGTTATTGTATAGTGTCATGAAATTTTTTCATGAAATAGGAAATAACTAAGTCCTAATATACTAAAAGAGAACTAGTCTAAACCACACAATACAGCATTTCACCTTTGTATAGATAATGAACATGATATATATTTTATACCATGTTAAGAGGACAATGTGAAACGTTATACCATAAGAGGCTTCATTATGCATTTGTATTTATAAAATGACTCTCAGATGATTTATATCCTTTCAATATTGTCATTATTACGTTTATCAGGGAATACAAAACACACAGTAGTCTTTAATCCAGTCATGGAAGATGTTGTCATGTTTCATAGCCTATTTCAATAGCACAATATGTTCTACAATTTTTAGCAAGAATGAATGTCATAAATATCCAGAAGTTGCTTATTGACAATAATATTCTTCAATATTTACCAGTGTTACAATAAAAATAGATTTTCAGTTAATATTTATATTTTACTTTTATTACTTAGAATGTAATAATGTTCTTGACTGTACTGGAAAGAGTGGCTTGCTGGGCCTAAGTTGATAACATAAACAACATTATTTATGCTGAATACTTGCTTTCCTTCTGGAACTCTGGAATTTTTCTAGGCAAGGTGTTCAAGCTCCCAATGAAATTATTAGTCCTGAGTTTCTAATGAGATTCCTGGATAAATGGAAATTCTCACATATTTTCAAAACTTGTAGCTGGAGTAATTGAGCATGTCCTGTGTGGTTCTACTGGGAGAGAACTCTTGGAAACTTGTACCTGGTTCTCTCCAAATAAATCTTACCCATGAAGATAACTATAATCTGAGTCCTATGAATCCCTTAGTGAATCCCAAGTGTGCAAGGTGGTTTTTAATATTCCTAACACAAGTACATATTATATACCAAGCACTATTCTAAGCACTTTCTATTCATTATTCTATTTAGTGCTCAAAATACCAATAAATTGTGTTATTAATTCTGGATCACAGATAAGGAAATAAATCTTAGAGAATAAATAATTTGTAAAGACTTGAACAGATTGCATTGAACAAAAACAGAATTTGGACTTTTTTTCACTTTCTGGGGGGGTAATTAGATTTTGATTTATTTAATGGAGGTACTGGTGATTGAACCCAGGACCTTGTGCAGCATGCACTGTACCACTAAGCTATACCTTCCCTCTAGACATAATTATTTTAATTCCAAAATATATGTAGTTGGTGATACAGTTTACTAGAAAAAGCATTAAAAATAAAACCCATATACAACTATGTTTTGTTGTTGTTTCCTTGTTTGTTTTGTATGTGGTTGATTTCAGTTATGTGGTTGACTGTGTTTACTCCTTTTTTATGGTTTTCATTGTATTTTAAACTCTTAACCCGTATGCAAAATAAAACAGGCAATTTACAGAGAAGTGACTAACATGTATATCCAACAGACATCAAATGCAATATATCTGGGCATGAAGTATCTAAAGCTAAGAGTCACTGGCCTTAAAATAAGTCACTAACAAATAGTATCCACAATTTACAGTCTACCTTTCTTCCCAACAATTACATTTTAGCCAACTGAATCACTATAGTGGCTAGTGACTGACAAGTTGATTTGAATAACTATAACATAAATTTGTAGGACTCATTACCTCTCCTTTTTAGCCACCCATATAAATCTGATCCACAAAACTGAATTCTTCCTGGATCTCCACAGATTCATTCTGATATACCATTTCTGTCAAATACTCAAACCCCTTCCCACATCCAGATAATAACTGGGAGTGTTGGCATGTACTTGACATCCAGAAACTATTTCCTTGTCTGCACAATATTTTTACAGGTTTCTTAAGGCTTGTCATCAAGATATTTTTCTCTGAGACTCATTGTCAGTAGTCACCCTTCAGGTCAAGATCTAGTGTTCTGGATTATTTATAGCCTGCATTTTGCCTGAGCTTGTAGATCAATGGCCAAAAACAAATGAAAATAAGAAATAAAACAATTAAAGCAATAAGTGCCAGTATTTCAAATATGGCAGTTAATTATATTTTTGATATCATCTAGGAGAACATGGTTTCTATTCTACTGGGATGCAAGAAGCAGAGATACTTCTACAGGGCTGAATAAACATTGATTCCATGTTTTTGTTTGTTTGTTTTAGTATTTTGCTTTTGCTTTTATCACCAGATAAAAGTATATGTTATTGATTCTGAGAAAAAGGAAGGACCAATGTTTACAAACATTTTTTCAAAATAAGTGCAGAGATAGTTAGGGAAATTGTAGAAAGTATATAAATATGGTGACTTTATCAAACCTAAAAGCTTTGATACTATATAGATCTTCTCAAAATATGAAATAGTAGATATCTAGGATAAGATGTTATCTATGGAACTGAGAATATGAGTTTACAATTAGGTTTGAATGCCAAAATACCATACTTAAAATTCTTAGGGAAAAAGTAAAACAGCATAGATGGTTAAGTATTACAGAGTTTGTGAACATACAGAGGAGGAGATGAAGATAGCAGATTAGAAGGACATGAAGTTAATCTCCCCCAACCCACACCAACACATCAAAAATATCTTTATATGGAGCAATTTTCACAGAAAACAAAATAGAAACTGGCAGAAAGGCTCTTTTACAAGAAGGCTGTGAAGAAAGATCCACAAGGAGTCAGATAGGAAGGAAAAAGTAGCAATCAGATGCAGTACCTGCATCTCTAGAAGGACACAGAAGAGGAGGGGAATATCACAGGCTTGGAGATTCTTCTTTGAAAGTGAGCAGTTGAAACCACACACTGGGCACTCCAGCACTGGTGTCTGACACCAGGAAGATAAGTCCCCTCAGCTGGTTTGAAAACCAATGATTTACAGGAGGGCTGTAAGAAACTTAGACTTCACTTGTAAAGAGCATGCACATGCTTGTTTACTCCCAGAAATAAGGCAGAGGAAGGGGATTGAAACTGCCTGGGCCACTGGCCAGATTCCTGCAAGCCACCCAGTGCACCCTAGCCTATGCCAAGTGGAAACTCCAGTCCTCCTAGCCCTGACATAACCCCCTACCAAGGTGAAGGCAGCTATTGCTAAAGAGAGTGTACACTTGAGGTAGATAAAGCTGGCTCAGACAAAGCACTGCATCTTATTGGAGGAGGGGCAGCTTCAGTTGGCCCTCAAGAAGGCTGTGAATTTGGAGTTGTCTGGAGCTCTGATTGATGTGCTGGTGCCATCCCAGCATGCAACCTAGCCCATAGCTAGCACCTGCTCTGATGTCTCTTGTCTCAGTGCTGCTCCCCTCTGAGGCAAAAGAGCCAATGCTGGGGGTGGGGGTGAATGTATAATTTAGGGGGAGGGAACCAGCTCAGAACTGACACTCAGGGCTTCTACTTCAGCAACTTGGGATCTGACTAGGTCCCAAGTAGGGTGGTGACAACCACTGAGCAAAGGAGAAGCCACAGTTTACATGTGGCTCTGACTCTAGCCTTCCATCTCCAAACCCATCTTACACTAAAGTGACAGCTGCCAGCACACCCTGGGGAAGATGTGACCCATGCTAACTTCAGATCCAGCTCTATCATCAAAGCCACTAGATACACACAGAGTGCATAAGGGCACTCCTACACAAGGACAACCTTCTAAGGCTGGGATAGGTAACTGTTTCACCTAATTTCATATAGATAGAGAACAGTAAGCAAAATGGAAGATATAGGAATGTGTTTCAAACAAAAAATAAGGAAAAAAGAAAACCATGAAAAAACAACCAATAAAATGGATAAATAAGATTGACCAAGATGGTGAACTAGAAGGATGCTCGTAGCTCACTCTCTCCCACAAATACACCAAAACTCACATCCAAGGATCCATCCAGCCAACCAGAGCATCTGCTAAACTGACAGAACATTGCCCGCTTCAAAAGACAAAGACACAACAAATCTGGTAGGAGAAAAAGTAAAAAGAAAGAAAGAAAAGCAAAACAGTATGGGACAAGTCCCACAGGGAGGGGGCTGCAAAGGAGGAATAGTCATCATTCGTTGGGTCTCTCCCTCTCCAACAGAGAGGTCAGCTGGATGGAGGGGGGAACTCTGAGGCTCAGATCTGTACAGAACATACAGAACAGCCCTTGACAAACAGAACTAAATGGGCACAGAGGATCTCCACAAAGCCCAGCCTTAAGAGCAAAGTGGCAGGTGGGGGATGGGACAGGCTGCTGAAGCTGGATGGAGGACTAGGGCAGGCTACACAGAGGCAACACTGGGGGTACTGCACACCATGGATGAGTGGGTACACAGGGCAAAACAACTTGGGTCCTCCATAAAAACAAAAACAAAAACAAAAACAAAAACAAAAACAAAAAACAGCTGATGTGCCCTGGGAGGAAATGTGCCATACCCCCTATCTCTGAAAAAACGCTAAACTGATTTTCAGGAGAAGAGAAGTGGGGTTCAGCCACAGCAACCATATCCTCCAGTGCTTAGCACCCAGGAAGGGGTGGGGTCAAAATCTGAATCTGTACCTAAGGACTTAGCAGCCTCAAAGGCGAGATGAGACTTGTTTATAGCCTGAGGCAGATAGGATCATTCTGCCCTGATACCTCTGAGAACTCGAAATTCCAAGACAAATAAACAAGGAGCTGAATTTTGGAATGGAGCAGGGGAGAGGCTACTCTGCCATCTTCCCCAAGTCTGCCTATGGAGCATGGACTGAAGCAGAGTGGGCAGATGCACAGAACAGGGGAGCAACCAACACCAGTAGAGGGAGGGTGTCCACCCACCTTCCTGGCAGGATCACAG
Source organism: Camelus ferus (assembly GCF_009834535.1). NCBI lineage: Eukaryota > Metazoa > Chordata > Mammalia > Artiodactyla > Camelidae > Camelus > Camelus ferus. Next base: position 62,927,962 of record NC_045709.1, read on the forward strand.
CACCTGACTGCTGTAATGGGAGGGGGTGCGACCTGACACTCTACCTTGAGCAATGGCAACATCTGACCACAACATCAGGAGGGGTACTGACCCGCTGCCTACCATGCAAGAGTACAGCACCTAAACATACTGTTGGGAGGGGGCATGACATGTCTGCCTACCATGCACAAGCACAGCATCTGACAGCTGTGCTGGCGGGGGCATGATCTACTTTCCGACTGGTACTGAGAGCAGCACAGAAAAGGGGCACCAACAGAGAGCCTGTGGAAGCAGCTAGCTGAGTTTGTGCAGCAGGGTGAGGACAGTAAGACCTCTTGATAAAATCAATAAGAGCACACAATCTCCAAGAGAAACATCTACTATTATTTTTCTTTTTATATGTTCTATTTTCTATTACCTTTTTAACTTTTACTTTTTAAAAAGTTGTATATGTCTGCAGTTTTAATTGCTTTAAAATTTTTCTTTTAAAAGATTTTTATTATTTTTTTTAAAACACACATAATTTCATTTTTATGTATCTTGGTTTTGATCTCCTGCTATTGATTATACTCTGGTTTCAAATATTTATTTGTTCTTTTCTCCTTTTTTAAAGGTTTTTTAAAAGACATCTCAACTCGATTATTATTTTGCAACAACTTGTTCTTCTGTTATTGATTATATGCAGTTTTCAAACCTTTTTTCTCGATTCTTTTAAAATTCTCTCATTTGTAAACTTTATTTGTGCATAGGCTTTATAGATAAATAAATAAACTCCTTTAGAAACAAAATAAATAACTGATACTCCATAAGCAACAATGTTACAGAGATATGAGCAAGATGAAGAAGAGAGGAACAAGACCCAATTAAAAGAACAAGAGAAATCTGAAAGAATGATCAAAGCAATAGACATTGATGGCCTACTAGATCAAGATTACAAAAAAGGAGTGAACAAAATACTGAAGGAACTAAAAGAGTTTAGAGATATAAAATATGTCAAAAATGAAATTGAAGCTATAAAGAAGAACCAAGTAGAATTAGTAAACTCATTTGCTGAGATGAGAGCTCATCTAAAGGCTGTACAAAGCAGGCTATATAGGGTAGAGGAACAAACAAGTGACCTAGAAGAAAGGACAACAGAAAGCATTCAATCAGAACAGCTGAGAGAAAAACAAATAAAAATGAATGAAAATCACATAAGAGACCTATGGGATAATATAAAGCATGAAAATCTACATATAATACTGGTTCCAGAAGGGGAAAAAAAAAGAGCAAAGGGGGTTGAAAAGATACTTGAAGAAATCATGACTGAAAACTTCCCAAACCTAAAGAAAGAATCAGATATCCAAGTACAGGAAGCTCAGAGGGTCCCACACAGGAAGAACCTAAACAGACCCACATCAAGATATATTATAATCAAGAAGGCCAGAGTCAAGGATAAATAAATGATTCTAAAAGCAGCAAGAGAAGAACAGTGAGTTACAAGGTTCTCAGCTGATTTTTCTACATAAACACTACAGGCCAGAAGGGAGTGGCAAGATATATTCAAAGTCCTGAATGGAAAGAAAAAAAAAAAGAGAGAGATGCAACCTTGGATACTCTATCCAGCAAGGCTATCTTTGGAATAGAAGGAGAGATAAAGAATTTCACAAATGGGACAACAAACTAGAAGAGTTTAGCAACACTAAACCCATGATAAAAGAAATATGGAAATTTCTACTCTAGACAAGAAGCAAGAAGCTACAGAAATGAGAAACTCATAACTGGAAAGGTGATAACTACCATGAATTACAAATAGAATAAACATGAAATTGTAAAAGAGAAATCTAAATCATTAAGAGTGGAAGAGGGTAGTAAGAAAATAGAGTATTTTTTTTCTTTCTTTAAAAATTTTTTGTTCTCAGTAAGACGGGTTTGAGAATATATTAACATCTGTTTAATACAAACAGTAAGAGTAATGGGTTAATAGACTTACAAAAAAGGGTAACCACAAGCCAAAAACTTACCAAGAGTCACAAAAACTAAATAAAATACAAGATAATACCAAACCACAAAAGGAAGAAGAAAGGAACAAAGAGGAAATACCAAATCAACTGCAAAAGTAAGTTCAAAATGGGAATAAGCACACATCTATCATTAATTACTGTAAATGTTAGTGGATTAAATGCTCCAATTAAAAGACATAGAGTGGCAAACTGGATAATAAAGCAAGAACCTTCAATATGCTGCATACAAGAGACCTACTTTAGGGAGAAGGACACATATAGATTAAGAGTGAAAGGATGGAAAAGGATATTCCATACAAATGGAAAAGCCAAAAAAGCAGGGGTAGCAGTACTGATTTCAGACAAAATAGACTTTAAAACAAAAGCCATAAAGAAAGATAAAAAAGGACATTTTATAGTGATTAAAGGATTCGTACAAGATGAGGATTTTACACTTGTTAACATATATGCATCCAATATAGGAACACCTAAGTACAAAAAACAATTACTAACAGAGATAAAGGGGGAAATTGATGGGAATAAAATCATTGTCAGAGATTTTAACACTGCATTAACATCACTAGACAGATCTTTCAGACAGAAAATAAATTAGGCAACAGAGAAATTAAATGATACAATGGAAAATTAGATTTGGTGGATAATTTCAGAGCATTTCACCCCCAAAATATAGGATATACATTCTTTTCAAGTGCACATGGAACATTTTCTAAGATTTATCATGTACTAGGGCACAAAAGAAGCCTTAACAATTTTAAGAAGATAGAAATTATCTCAAGCATCTTTACTGACCACAATGCCATGAAACTACAAATCAATTACAGAGAATCAAAGGAGATAAAACGGAAAGGATGGAGATTAAACAGCATGCTATTAAAACCAATAGGTCAATGATGAAATCAAAGTTGAAATTAAAAGATGCCTTGAGACAAATGAAAATGAAAACACAGCCACACAAAGTTTATGGGACACAGTAATGGTAGTGCTAAGAGGGAAGTTTATAGCATTACAAGCCTTCCTTGAAGAAGACCAATCTCAAATAAAGACTCTAACCCACCAGCTAAAAGAATTAGAAATAAAAGAGCAAAAAACCCCAAAATGCAGCGGGAGGAAGGAAATAATAAAGATCAAGGAGGATATAAATAAAAAAGAGATTAAAAGATAGAAAAATCAATCAAACCAAAAGATTCTTTTTTGAAAAAGTAAATAAAATTGACAAACCTCTTCCCAAACTCTCAAAGAAGAAAAATAGACAGACCATAAATAAGCAAAATAAGAAAGGAAAATGGAGAAATTGCAACCAACAACATAGAAATACAGAATATCATATGAGAATATTATCAAAAACTATATGGAACCAAAGTGGATAACCTACAGGAGATGGACAAGTGTCTGGAAACATACTGTCCACCAAGACTGAACCAAGAAGAAACTGACCACTTGTACAAACCAATCATTAGAAATGAAATTGAATTAGCAATAAACAACAACAACAAAAACCCTCCCTACAAATAAAAGTCCAGGACCAGATGGCTTTAATGGGGAATTCTACCAAACATACAAAGAAGAACTTATATGAGTCCTTCTCAAACTCTTCCAGAAGACTGAAAAAGAGGAAATACCCCCAAACTCATTCTATGAAACCACCATCACCCTGAAACCAAAATCAGGCAAAGACACTACCAAAATAGAGAATTACAGACTAATAACAACGATGAACATAGATGCAAAATCCTTACCAATATATTAGCAAATAGAATCCAATAGAACATAAAAAAGATTATACATCATGATCAAGTGGGGTTCCTCCCACGGACACAAGGGTGGTTCAACATATGAAAATCAATCAATGTAATACATCACATCAACAAAAGAAAGGACAAAAACCACATGATCATATCAATAGATGCAGAAAAAGCATTTGATAAAATTTGACACCCATTTAAGATAAAAACTCTCACCAAAGTGGGTATACAGGGACCGTATCTCAACATTATAAAAGCTATATATGACAAACCTACAGCCAGCATAGTACTCAATGGTGAAAAACTCAAAAACTTCCCACTAATATCTGGGACAAGACAAGGCTGCTCACTATCATGACTCCTATTCAACATAATCTTGGAAGTCCTAGCCACAGCAATCAGGCAAGAGAGAGAAATAAAAGGGATCCAAATTGGAAAAGAAGAGGTAAAAGTGTCACTATATGTGGATGACATGATACTATATGTAGAAAACCCTAAAAAGTCCACACGAAAACTACCAAAACTAATTGAAAAATTCAGTATGGTAGCAGGTTACAAGATTAATGTTCAAAAATCAGTTGCATTACTTTACACTAAAGATGAATCAACAGAAAAAGAAAGTAAAGAAACAATCCCCTTTAAAATAGCACCCAAAGTAATAAAGTACCTAGGAATAAATCTAACCAATGAGGTGAAATTCTTATACAGAGAAAACTATAAACTACTGATGAAGGAAATCAAAGAAGACTTAAAAAAATGCAAAGATATCCCATGCTCCTGGTTTGGAAGAATCAATATTGTTAAACGCTCACACTGCCCAAGGCATTCTACAGATTTAATGCAATCCCTATCAAATTACCCAGGACATATTTCACAGAACTAGAATAAATCATAATAAAATTTATATAGAACCACAAAAAACCTAGAATTGCCAAAGTATCACTGAAGAAAAAGAAAGAGTCTAGAGAAATATCTCTCCCAGACTTCAGACAATACTATAGAGCTACAGTGATCAAAACAGCATGGTATTGGTATAAAAACAGACATATGGACCAATGGAACAGAATAGATAGCCCAGAAATGAACCCACAAACTTTGGTCAACTAATCTTTGACAAAGGAGACCAGAATATACAATGGAATAAAGACAGTCTCTTCAGCAAATGGTGTTGGGAAAACTGGATGGCAGCATGTAAATCAATGAAGCTAGAACACTCTCTTACACCATACATAAAAATAAACTCAAAATGGATCAAAGATTTAAACATAAGACAACATACAATAAACCCCCTAGAAGAAAGCATAGGCAAAACATTATCTGACATACATCTCAAAAATGTTCTCCTAGGGCAGTCTGCTCAAGCAATAGAAATAAAACTAAGAATAAACAAATGGAATCTAATGAAACTTACAAGCTTCTGCACAGCAAAGGAAACCATAAGTAAAACAAAATGACAACATACGGAATGGGAGAAAATTTTTGCAAATGAAACCAACAGAGGCTTGAAAACCAGAATATATAAGCAGTTCATACTACTTAATAAGAAAAAAACACAAACAACCCAATCAAAAAATGGGCTGAAGACCTAAACAAGCAACTCTCCAAGGGAGATTTACAAATGATCAACAGACACATGTAAAATGCTCAATATCACTAATTATCAAAGAAATGAAATCAAAACTATGATGTGGTGTCACCTCACATCATCCAGAATGGCCATCATCAAAAGTCCACAAATGACAAATGCTGGAGAGGCTGTGGGGAAAAGGGAACCCTCCTACACTGCTGGTGGAAATGTATTTTCACGCAGCCACTGTGGAAAACAGTATGGAGATTCCTCAAATGACTAGGAATAGACTTACCACATGACCCAGGAATCCCACTCCTGGGCATATATCCATAAGGAACCCTACTTCTAAAAGACACCTGCACCCCAATGTTCATAGCAGCACTATTTACAATAGCCAAGACACAGGAACAGCCTAAATGTCCATCAACAGATGACTGGATAAAGAGGTGGTATATTTTTAAAATGATATAATATTCAGTCATAAAAACCGACAACATAACCGCGTTTACAACAACATGGGTGTTCCTGGAGAATGTCATTCTAACTGAAGTAAGCCAGAAAGAAAAATACCATATGAGATAGCTCACATATGGAATCTTAAAAAAAAAAAAAAAAAAACCAAACATAAATACAAAAAAGAAACATGATCATAGACATAGAATACAAACTTGTGGTTGCCAAGCGGGCAGCGAGTGGGAAGGGACAGACTGGGATTTCAAAGTTTGTAGATATTGACAGGCATATGTAGAATAAATAAACAAGATTATACTGTATAACACAGGGATATATATATATATATATACACACACAGGTTCTTGTGTATATATACAGTGAAAAAAAGGTGACAACGAATATATGTAAGTTCATGTATAACTGAAAAATTGTGCTCTACACTGGAATTTGACACAACATTTTAAAATGAATATAACTCATTAAAAAAATTAAACAAAATAACTGAACAGGTAATACAAAAGGATCAGTCTGAACTACTTTCTCACTTCATTCCGAAAATAAACCCAAAGTGGAAAAAAGATGTAAATATAAGTGTTTAAAAAATAAAACTCCTAGAAGAAAACAATAAGTACACTTATTGACCTGAGTCAGTTATATTTTTTGAAATATCTCCTCAGGCAAGAGAAACAATAGCAAAAAAAAAAAAAAAATGGGACTACATCAAACTAAAAGGCTGTTGCAAAATGAAGGAAACTATCAACTAACAAAAAAGTCACCAACTGAATAAGAGAAAATCTTTTACAAAGGATATATCAGATCAGTGGTTAATATCCAAAATATACAATGAATTTCTTTATTCAATATCATGAATAGACATTTCTCAAAGGAAATCATGCAGATAGCAGCAGACATATGAAAATATGATAATGTTACTAATCATCAGAGAAATCCAAACCAGAACAACATGTGTCAGAATGGCTATTATCAAAATAAATAAATAAATAAAATAAACAACAAGTAACATTTTGGCAAGGATGTGGAGAAAATACAACACTTGTACACTGTTGATACAAATGTAAATTGGTCCAGCCACTGTGGAAAACATTATGGAAGTTTTTCAAAGAATTAAAAATGTAACTACCACATGTTCTAGTAATTCCATTTCTGGTATTTTTCCAAAGAAAATAAAAACATGAACTCAAAAAATATATACATCCTTATGTTCACTGAAGCATTACTCACAATAGCTGTGATATGGAAGCAACGTAAATTCCCATGGGCAGATAAATGGATAAAGATTTGTGGGGTGTGTGTGTGTGTGTGTGTGTGTGTGTAGTAGAATATTACTCAGTCTTAAAAATAATAAAATCTTGCCATTTGCAACAACATATAAAAATTTAGGGGGTATTGTGTTAAGCAGAATAAGTCAAAGACAAATACTGTATGATTTCATTTATATGTAGACTGTTGAAAAGCAAAACAAATGAACAAATATAACAAAACAGAAACAGTCATAGATACAGAGAACAAACAGAGGGGCAGAGGGTAGGAAGATGAGTGAATTAAGTGAGGGAGATTAAGAGGTACAAACTTCCATTTACAAAATAAATGAGTCATGGGGATGAAATGTACAGGGTGGGAATATAGTCAATAATATTGTAAAATCTTATATGGTGACAGATGACAACTAGACTTATTTTGGTGAGCATTTGATAGTGTATGGAAATGCCTAATCACTATGTTGCACACCAAGAACTAAAATAGTGTTGTAGATCAATTATACTTTAAAACAAACAAGCAAACTCATAGAAAAAATATCAGATTTGTAATTACCTGGGTGATGGTGGGAGGAGGAATTGGAGGTTTTCAAATGGTACAACTTTCCAGCTGTAAGATAAATAAATATTATGGATGTAATGTACAATATGATAAATAGAATTAAACAATGCTTTAGGTTATATATGAATGTTGTTAATAAAGTAAACTCTAAGAGTTCTCATCACAAGGTAACTTTTTTAATTTTATTTTTCTATCTATATAAAATATTGGATGTTCACTAAACTTATTTTGGTAATCCTTTCATAACGTATATAAGTCAAATCATTAGGCTGTACACCTTAAACGTATACAGTGCTGGACATCAAATATTGCTCAATAAAAGTTGAAGGATAAAGGTATGTAAACCTTTTATTCCTACATGAATATTCCTGCTAGAATTTGGAATGCTACCAGAGACTAGAACTATTCTTGTGCTAAGTCATTTTTTTCAGTTGGTACCTATATTTGTTGCCTAAAAGTAAACAATACCTCATTTCTACTAAACTTAATTGGTTTTCTCTGGTTTTGTTCATTATATCTATAGATAGATAGATAGGTAGATAGATAGATAGATAGGTACATAGATAAATAGATACATAGATACATAGATACATAGATAGAAAGAAAGAATTGGGTTTAGGTAGGTACTATTGTCTATCTGGCTTATTTTGCTCAATTTTATGTTTGTAAGATCAATCCATGTTGTGTTAGGCAGGAATACTTTGTTAATTTTTATTGTGCAGTTTCCATGCTACTGTTTAATGAATATATGAGGCTGTTACAAATAATCCTGCTTTGAACACTATCATTAGTGTTTCTTTGCTGTTTCTGATATAGAGATTTATACTTGATATGTATTCAGGAATAGAAGTGCTTCTTCCTGAAGTCTGCATATGTTTAGCTTTTAGTAAATACTGCAGTTTTTCCGTAGTAAAGTACTAGTTTCTCAGCTACCTCACATCCTTGCCAACACATAGCATTTTATATCTTTTTAAGTTTAGTAATTGTGATAGGCATATATTGTTATCTTATTGTGGTTTTTAATTTCATAATCCTGGTGACTAATGATATAGGTAAGGTAAAACTTTGCCTCTCTGATTTTCCTTTAGAAACTCCTTATAATATTCCTTTTTGAAAAAGAAATCCTTAATATAAATATGGGCCAACTTACTAATCATTCCTTTTAGGGCTTTTTTGTCTATTCTGTTTTAAAATAAAATTGCCAATCCCAATCTATGAAGATTTTTGATAGTACACAAAAGAAATTTTGATAGTACACATTAAAAGCTTTCATTCACCTGGAATTGATTTTCATGTATTGTATGAGTTTGGATAAAGATATTGTTTTCTGGTTTTCTTTTTCTGGTTTTGTTTCATTGGTTTAATTGTTATTCTTAATGTAACACTATATTCTCTTAATTATGATTCTTTGATATACGGCACTGTAAGTCCTAGAAATATGTTGTTCTTCTAGATTATCTTGGCTTTTTGTTCTCTTGCATTCAAAGCAAAAATTAGAATTTGTCAATTACTTAAAAACTTTGCTGAGATTTTAATTGAGATTACATTAGATCCATCCATTTTTCTTGTCTTTAATTTCTCTCAATAATACATGATTTTTAAAAAATATGCATTTCTTCTTAGATTGAGTATACTGCTTTTCATTGGGACTCTTTCATTGTTAGTGGTTTTTATTTTTGTTTGTTTTGTTTTTTATCATATGCTTAAAATACTTAACTGCTAGTGATAAAAGATCACTTATTTGACAAATACATTGAGAATATTAAAAGCTTCTGAGATAACATGGTAAAAATTTATTCATGAAACCTATTATTTTCAGTATATTGGGTTATCACATTTATTTAAATAATCTTTAACTTTTTTGTCTTCATTGATCAAATTTTTATATTTTTTGATTTATAATCAGTTTTACTTTGTTGCTGGTGTTGGAAGTAATTTAATAAAGACATGATATATATACAGATTAAATTATGGTCAATTTCCCATAACTAAGTTTTGTAACAATTTGGATGCAGATTATCAATAATCCTATATGCCACAATTTATCCTGTTTTTCCACTTCTTGTTTCTAGCAAAATTGGACAACCTCTAAGCTTTTGAATCATGATAATGATTTTTTTATTTAAGTGTTTTTTTAATGTTTTTTAAACATTTTTTATTGATTTATAATCATTTTACAATGTTGTGTCAAATTCCAGTGTAGAGCACAATTTTTCAGTTATACATTAACATATATATATTCATTGTCACATTTCTTTCTCTGTGAGCTACCATAAGATCTTTTATAAATTTCCCTGTGCTATACAGTATAATCTTGTTTATCTATTCTACAATTTCAAAATCCCAGTCTATCTCTTCCCACCCCCTGCCCCCTTGGCAACCACAAGTTTGTATTCTAAGTCTATGAGTCTATTTCTGTTTTGTAGTTATGCTTTGTTTATTTGTTTGTTTGTTTATTTATTTTTTTAGATTCCACATATAAGCGATCTCATATGGTATTTTTCTTTCTCTTCCTGGCTTACTTCACTTAGGATGACATTCTCCAGGAACATCCATGTTGCTGCAAATGGCATTATGTTGTTGGTTTTTATGTCTGAGTAGTATTCCATTGTATAAATATACAACATCTTCTTTACCCAGTCATCCTTTGACGGACATTTAGGCTGTTTCCATGTCTTGGCTATTGTAAATACTGCTGTTATGAACATTGGGGTGCAGGCGTCATTTTGAATTAGGGTTCTTTCTGGATATATGCCCAGGAGCAGGATTCCTGGGTCATATGGTAAGTCTATTCCTAGTCTTTTGAGGAATCTCCATACTGTTTCCACAGTGGCTGCACCAAACTGCATTCCCACCAGCAATGAAGGAGGGTTCCCTTTTCTCCACAGCCTCTCCAGCATTTGTCATTTGTGGACTTTTGAATGATGGCCATTCTGACTGGTGTGAAGTGATACCTCATTGTAGTTTTGATTTGCATTTCTCTGATATTAATGATTTGAGCATTTTTTCATGTGCCTATTGATCATTTCTATATCTTCCTTGGAGAGTTGCTTGTTTAGGTCTTCTGCCCATTTTGAATCATGATAATGATGCAGACAGAGCTTCTCATTCTAAAGATATTACTTGATGGCCATATTTTCTCCTTAGTAGTTAATTTATTAGAATGTCTGCCTCTCTTTTATTAGGTTGAATTATGTTTTATTGTTCAATGTCTTGTGTCAGAGTTAGAAATTTCCCTGCTAGCAAGTTCTCTCTCTAGATTATGCTAATTAAATACAAAGTAAGAGAGATTTCCCCCTTAATAAATCTTCCTTGGGGTTAAGACATTGGTTCTTTCAATAAAGCCAGAAGGGATTAAACCTAAAACTTTTTAAAATCATTCTCTATGACATTAGTCATAGTCTTCCAATCCTGCCCTATTGGAATGAATGTTTTGATAGGAAAAATTCCCAATTTTGCTCTCCACAATCTAAGTGAGATGGTCAGCACTTAGGACAAGTGACAGATTCTACTATAAAAATTCACACACATTTTTCTTAGTAGCAGAAGTAAAAGAAACTGATTTCCATCTCTAATCCTAATTGATCAAACATAGCTATATTTTGAACATAAAACAGCTTTCTATTTTAAGTCTTCTTGATATTGACAGTGGCTATAAAGCTTTGTGACTGCTAAAATGGATGTTTATTTTGAATGTCCTGCTTTTTTGGATCAATGAGTGAAATAAAAGAGTGAAAATCCATGTGGTATCTTATATTTAATTTCTTGAATATAGCAGATTACATAAGATTGATTTCAATTTACTTTTCTTTAAAGAAAAAATGCAATTTGAAATAAAATTCACTTTATTTTCACATTTTTTAAAGTCAGCAGTCATTTTTTTGAAGTTATTACTTTCAGACAACATAGCTCTAACTTATTTTGAGTACACAGTTTCAGACATAAGAAGCCCTTCTCCTTAATTTAATAATGAACACACTGTATCATAAGCTCCTTTTGGTCAAGACAGAAAGTTGAACCATGTTGTCGATGAGTTGATGACTTAACTGTTAAAATCTACTGTAACTCTGGATAAGTTTAATTGAATAAGTTCCAGGGTTTATATCATACATTTGCTGTTAAGCAGACCAAGACATTTCTCCAGAATTTCTATGGTTGACTTCTTTATTTTATTCTAACTCTTCTTTATAATGTTATGAAGATTACATATCACACATTAACTATTAACAGGCAATTCTTCCCCTTGCAGTAGCACTGGATTCTCATAGCCATTCCCTTCCTTCCATAGTAAAATTCTAGGTTTATTTTAAATCATTAGTGTTTGAATAAGAGTACATAGTTATGTTGGCTCAAGAAAATTTCCCCAATCAATGATTCAGTGTTAAGCAATAAGTAGTATTGTTTTCAGTTGCTCATTCTGATTTGAGTTATTAGGGGGGAAAGCCTTTGTCTGTTGAAATTATATATATGGCTCTAGGAACTTGGGATATGTCAGTGGAACAAAAATCTCTACCCTCAAAAGCCTTTTTTTCTATTGATAGTCCCTTTAAAATTGCCCCATATACTGCCAATTCTCTATTCTGCCTAAATGTCTTGTAATATTGTTTCATAAAATTAAAGTTTTAATGGTCATATTCAAATGTTTCTTAGAAGAGAGGCATGGCAGTAAATGCCATTTTGGTTTGAACACACTGTTGCAATCTACAAGGCAGCCACTAAGTGGGCTATTCATAGACAGAAAAATTTTTCATTGGGCAGAGGGATGTTTGGGGAAAAAAAAATATTTGGAAGGTGGCTAGAAGTCAATGAAAATAGAATGAGTCCTTGGAAGCTAAGGAAGTAAAAAAGCATAAATTGAAATAGAGTTGATTCTGAAGATGGTCTTGGAATATACTCTCTCTCTCTTTTTTTTTTTTTTTTTTTTTTTTGGTATCCTTAGCAAATAATCACTAGAATTTACTTGACTCAAAAACTTCAGATGTTCAAAACAGCTCTTGTAATGAAGATCATCAATTCTGTATTTCACTAATTTATCTTCATCTGTTAGGTTTCTCATTAATTTCAAAGATACTAGAAGAATTGCCAGATATAAAGTTACTAGAAGATATACAAATCATTTTGACAAACATGATTAAATGTGTTAAGTTGGGCATGATCAATATTAATGATTTTTTTTAATGGTGGCATACCAAGAGGGAGGTGAGTGTGTGTAGATTTGCTCAAGACTGTCCCGCAGAGGCATGGATTAAACTAGTGGGAAATGAAGCAGAACAAAGTATGATTATCATAATTTCCAGCAGCAAGCTCTTTTAGAGTGTGGTAAAGTATTCCAAGTTTTCCATTTGAGCTATGTAAAACTATATTAGGGAAAGCACTAGAGAATTTACTCAATGATAAAAGCCTGCCCATACAGAATAATGGGAGAGATGACCAAGCAGTCCTTTTTCATCTCTAATTACTGTAACTCCAGGAAATCTATAATGATTAGAAACATACAGTAGTTGCCATTAAAATTTTCTAAAATGAAGCCTGTTATTCATCTTCATAACCAGAATAGTCATTAAAGGAAGCAGATATCTGTCAGTGATGAATGACTAGATTTTTCAGTAGATAATTTGAACAACTTTTATGCATTGAATTAGATCTAATCTATTTGGTGTGTAATAATGCACTTTCTGTAGAACCAAAAGGGATTTTGTCCATCACTTATTATGCATATCACCCTATTTTTAACACCTTGAAATTGATTTTATTTATTTATATGCTATGATTTGAAAAGTTAGATACACTGGCCAAAGATATTAAGACAAAGCATAGGATTAGCTTCTATACTAAAAACAGTATATAATAAAACAACTTTAAAATCTTAAACATTTTTATATTATTTTAGGTCTTTTTTTTTAATAGTCCTCAGTTTGTAACAAAAGGAAGCTCTCAATAAGAATGTATTTAATTTTAAAGAAAAATTAAGATTACTCTAACACTACCAACTCATAAGTACTAAATACATATCCCACTTAACAGTTAATAAATTCTGTTTCACTCTAAGATCTCCTGAAAGCAGTCAAATTAATCAATTTTCAATGACTATTTGGAATATTTCCCATTTTTAAAGTTAACAACCCTGTGTATTTGTTATTTTTTTGTGTTTATTTATTTATTTATTTTTTGGTTTCTAATGTTTTACTTTTCATGGCAAGAAAGAAGGAGAAAAAAACAACTAAATATTTTTCAAGGTACTGGGATAAGCAGTGGAGGTCAGTGATCCTTGAGACAGTAAACAAATGAGGTGACCCAGCTGATTGCCCAAACTTTCAGCCTTGACAGAGTTTTCAGCCTGATAGGGAAAACATAGATGGAGCCCAGAAGATACTCTACTAAGAAGACAGAACTGAGGGTGTAGGGAGAACAAAGAACAAAAATTATAGGGCAGATTATTGTAGAGGAAAGAGACACACAAAGAGAGAACCCAGAGATATGCAGAGATTCCTCCTCAAATATTTAATCCAGGACTGATAAGCACATGTAGGGTAGGAAACTAACTCAATCCAGGAACAGAACTTCTGGAAAGGACTAGAGGAAACAGTGTGCTCACAGAAGGTATGGAATCAGGAAAACCTTGTAATTTGCAGTGCATTGGAGAGAATACTATTAGCCCCAGACTAAAATATTCTATGATTTTAATTAACCAATATTGAAGGCAAGGCCAAAAGGAATGTAACTCTTTCTAATTAACTGAACTGGGTCAGAATAATGTAGAATAGTGTAGCAATGCAAAATACCTAATCACTCCAAAAACAAAACTAACAATGTTTTACATTCTATAAAAAAAATCAGATATCAAAATAAGTAGGAAATTAAGATCTAATATAAATGGAAAAAATCATTCAAATCAAAATGACATAGGATTGACACAGATGTTAAAATTAGCAGGCAAAATTTAAAACAGCCAGTATGAACATATTCCATATTTTCAAAAGTTGACAGACATGGAAAAATGTAAGCAAGCTTCACGTTTTACCTCTAGGAATAAAAACTACAATGTGTAAAATAAAGAAAAAATTGAATGGGACTAAAAATATAAAATACATTGCAGAAGAAAAGATTAGTGAATTTGAAAACATACAGAACCTATAAAAATTAAACAAAAGAAAAAAATCTTAAATGTACAGCACAGGTGTCAGCTATGGGACAGCTTCAAGCAGCCTAACATACAGGTAAATGGAGACCTGGAGGAAGGGCACGAAAAATAAGGAACTCACAGCCTATTTTTACCTAATTTTTAAAAATGAATAAACACACAATTCCAAAAAGCAACATAAGTTCTAAGCACATGAAATATGAAGAAATTCATGCCAACACATATCATAAAGAGAAAACCTTCAAAACAGCTTAGATGGAAGGAGAGAACACCCATGCCAAAGGAGGAACATTAGTAAGACTGTTAGGTACTTAGATAGAAATGAGCTTCAGGCAAGGGGAGAGGAAAGGGGAAGGAACAATCCAGAAAATAACAGTACATCTGTGCTCAAGATAAAGGGCTTCAAAGAGTTTTAATTTCTCTAAATGAGTACCAACAAAGAAGCCAGTTAGAATTGGATGCTTTGGCTGTGCAGTAGAGACAAGGACCTGACTTAACAAAACCTAATACTTATTATAATATAATTAACATTGTGGTTTGGGCCCCCTCCTGTAGGTTTTTCTGTGTGCATCACAGGTCTGAGCGTGTTCAAAGAAGATGGGCATGCCTAAGCACTCAAGAGATATGAGCCATCAATCAATCATGATAATGCCCCTAAGCCAGGATATAAGTGGAGAAACAAAGTAGCAGCACCATTTTCCTCTTGGGTTGGCCCACCTTCAATTCTCAAAAGTGTACTTCAGTAAATTTTGCTTTACTAATAAAAATTTCCATTTATATCATGCTTTCAGTTTCCCAGTTAAATTCTTTTTCTCATGTAAGACAAAGAACTGAGGACCTTTTCCCCTCTTTGATGTAACAAGAATGCCAGTCAATTGGTCTTTCTAAGCAAACAGAACAGTATCTTTAAGTATTGAAAGAGAAAACTATGATAACCTAGAGTTTTGAAACTCAGAGAAAATATCTTTCAAAATTAAAATAGAAATAAATATTATTTAGACCTGAAAGATTTATCACCACTAGACCTGCTCTACAAGTAATGTTAAAGTAAGACTTTTACAGGGAAAATTAATCAAGATTGAATTATGGAGCTAAAGAAAGGAATAATAGAACAAATAATGGTAACTACATGGGTCAGTAGCTAAAAATATTTTTTATTTTTTAAAATATTTTAAAGATACTGTTTAAACAAAACTAACAATGAGTTGTGGAGTTTGCAACATATTATAAACAAAGTGTATGACAACAGTAGCATAAATGTGGAGAGCAGAATATTTTATATATACTACTGTAAGATTCTTAATGTGAAGTATAAAATCACTTAAAACCTATACTGACAGTGTTTACCTGGTGGAGGGGATGGGGAATGTTGAATGGGAGTGATTACAGAGGTACAGAAGGCTACTTCTGGGGTGATAAATCACTATCTCGATTATGGTGACAATTTCATGGATCAAAATTTATCAAAGTGTATTTGATATGTATTTCTTATTGTAGAACTGTTAAAAAATGTGGCCAATTCCAGAAGTAAACTAATACTTATTTATTCTGTCTTTTGTCTTTTTCTTACTGTCTTCAATCAAAAGTTGACATAGAACCAGAGAATAAAATGATGGTTGTGAAGGTCTGAGAAGTAGAGGAATTGGGGAGATGTTTGTCAAAGGGTATAAACTTTCACTTTTGGATAAATGGATAAATTATGGGGATTTAATATACAGCATAATGACTGTAGTTAATAAAATGGTATTCTATACTTGAAATCTGCTAAGTGAGTAAATAAGTGTTCTCATCACATAAAAAATAGTAATTATTTAAGGTGATGATATCTTAAATTGAGTGTGGTAATTATTTCACAATGTATATGTATATTAAATCAGCACATTTTACACTTTAAATCACATTGTACAGCCTAAACATATACACTTTTGTCAATCATATCTCAATAAAACAGAAAATTTAATGTAGATATTAGTTTCTCTGGAAAGACTTGTGATCCTTCTTTCAATCTAATTGGCTTTTCCATCTCTAGTCAAGAACATATTCACCTAATGAATCCCTATTTGGTGAAAGTAAAACTATACTAAACGTTCTAAACTGAAAATAATGTTAAGAAATGTTTTGAAAATTCTTCATAACACTAGTTAAATAACACAAGTTAAATGTTTTATCCCATGATCAACATCAACAATGAAATAAAATTTATATTCAACCACAACTTGTCTCTATAGTACACTTTATCCTGTATCACTAAATTACAATGAAGATATTTAAAGTTCGTTTTACTAATCAGTTTTTTTTTATAATCTTTTTTTAAAATGGAAGTACCATCAGTTACAATGTGTCAATTTCTGGTGTACAATACAATATCCCAGTCATGCATATACATACATATATTTATTTTGTATTTCTTTCATTAAAGGTTATTATAAGATTTTGAACATAGTTCCCTGTGCTATACAGCAGAAACTTTTTTTAAAATCTAATTTTACATATAGTGACTAACTTTTGTAAATCTCAAACTCCCAAATTTTTGCCTTCTCACATCCTTTACCTGGTAACCATAAGATTGTTTACTGTCTGCAAGTCTGTATCTGTTTTGTAGATGAGTTCATTGTATCCATTTTTTCCTTTTTTTTAAGGATTCCACATTTAAGTGATATCATATGGTATTTTTTTTTCTCATTCTGGCTTACTTCACTTATAATAACAGTCTCTATGTCCATCCATGTTACTGCAAATGACAATATTATATTATTTTTTATGGCTGAAAAGTATTTCATCGTATAAATATACCACATTTTCTTTATGCAGTCATCTGTTGATGGACATTTAGGTGGCTTCCATGTCTCGGCTATTGTATATAGTGTTGCTATCAACATTGGGGTGCATGTACCTTTTCAAGAGTTCGCTCCAGACATATACTCAGAAATGGGATTCCTGGATCATATGGTAAGTCTATTTATAGTTTTTTTGAGGAATCTCCATACTGTTTTACATAATGGCTGCATCAAACTGCATTCCCACCAACAGTATAGGAGGGTTCCCTTTTCTCCACACTCTTTCCAGCATTTATCATTCATGGACTTTTGAATGATGGCCATTCTGACTGGTGTGGGATGATATCTCATTGTAGTTTTGATTAGCATTTCTGATAATTAGTGATATTGAGCATGTTTTCATGTGCTTATTGGCCATTAGTATGTCTTCACTGGAGTATTGCTTGTTTAGGTCTTCTGCCTATTTTTGGATTAGGGTTTTTTTTTTTTTTTTTTTTTGGTATTAAGTTGTAAGAGCTGTTTATATATTCTTGAAATTAAACCCTTGTCTGTCACATCATTTACAAATATTTTCTCCAATTCTGTAGGTTGATGTTTTGTTCTGCTTATGGTTGCCTTTGCTGTGCAAAAACTTATTTGTTTAATTAGGTTCCATTTATTAATTTCTGTTTTTTATTTCCATTGCCTGCCTAGACTGCCTTAGGCATTGTTAAGATTTATGACAGAGGATGTTTTGTCTATGTTTTCTTCTAGGAGATTTATTTTGCCTTGTCTTTTATTTAAATCTTTATGCCATTTTGAGTTTATTTTTGTGTATGGTGTGAAGGAGTGTTCCAATTTCATTGATTTACATGCTGCTGTCCAGTTTTCCCAAAACCACTTGCTGAAGAGACTGTCTTTTCTCCATTGTATATTCTTGCCTCCTTTGTCAAAGGTTAATTGAACATAGGTCTGTGGATTTGTTTCTGGGCTCTCTATTGTGTTCCATTGATCCATATATCTGTTTTTATGCCAATACCATCCTGTTTTGATTACTGTAGCTCTGTAGTATTATCTTAGGTCTGAGGGGGTTATTTCTCCAGCTTTATTCTCCAGTATTGCTTTGACAATTCTGGGTGTTTTGCGATTTCATATAAATTTTAGGATTGTTTGATCTAGTTCTGTGAAAAATGTCCTGGGTAACTTGATAGGGATCACATTAAATCTGTAGATTGCCTTGGGCAGTATGGCCATTGTAACAATATTGATTTTTCCAATCTAAGAGCATAGGTTATCTTTCTCTTTTCTTTAAGTTATCTTTAGTTCCCTTAATCAATATTTTGTAGTTCTCCATGTATAAAGTTTTCACCTCCTTGGTCAGATTTATTCCTAAATATTTTATTATTTTGAATGCAATTTTAAAAGGGCTTGTTTCTTTATTTTCTTTTCCTGCTAATTAATTTTTAGTGTAAAGAAAAGCAACTGATAATTTAAGTTAATCTTGTATCCTGTCACCTTGCTGAATTCTTTTATCAGCTCTTGTATTTTTGTGTGTGGACCTTTTATAGTTTTCTATAAATAGCATCATGCCATCTGCACATAGTGACAATTTTACCCCTTCTCTTTCAATTTGTATCCCTTTAATTTCTTTTTCTTGCCTGCTTACTGTGACTAGGACTTCCAAGACTATGGAATAGATGTGGTGAGAGTGGGTGTCCTATTTTTTCCAGATATTAGTGGGAAGGCTTTTAGTTTTTCACCATTGAACATTATGCTGGCTGTGGATTTGTCATAAATGTTTTTATTGTGTTGAGTTATGTTCCCTCTATAACCCACTGTGGTAAGAATTTTATTTTATCATGAATATTGAATTTTATCAAATGCATTTTCTGCATCTATTTAGGTGTCCATGTGATTTTTGTCCTTTCTCTTGTTGATGTGGTATATTACATAGATTGATTTGCATATGTTGTACCATCCTTGTGTCTTCGGGATAAATCCAACGTGATCATGGTGTGTGACCTTTATGTGCTGATGGATTCTGTTTGCTAATATTTTGTTGAGGATTTTGGGGTCATCAGTGATATTAACCTAGAATATTCTTTTTTTGGTAGTGTCTTTGCCTGGTTTTGTTATCAGGGTGACGGTGGCTTCATTGAATGAGTTTGGGAGACTCCCTCATTTCTAATCTTTTGGAAGAGCTTGAGAAGGACTGGTATGAGTTTTTCTTTTATGTTTCATAGAATTTCCCAGTAAAGCCATCTGGTCATGGACATGTGTTTGCAGGGAGGTGTTTTGTTTTATTTTGTTTTAATTGCTAATTCTATTTTATGCCTAGTGATTGGTATGTTCAAGTGGTCTATTTCTTCTTATTCTGTCTTGGTGGACTCTATATGTTTCCAGAAACTTGTCCATTTCTTCTAGGTTATCCAATTTGTTTCCATATAGTTGTTCATAGTGTTCTCTTATGATACTTTGTATTTCTGTGGTATTTGTTTTAATTTCTCTATTTTTCTTTCTTATTTTGTTTATTTGTGTTCTCTCTCTTTTATTCTTCATGACCTTGGTGAAAGGCTTTTCAAAAAACCAGCTCTTGGTTTGATTGATTTTTTTTCCATTTTTTAATTGTAAATCATTTATTTCTCTCTGATATTTACTATTTCCTTCCTTTTACTGACTTTTGGTTTTGTTTGCTCTTCTCTCACTAATTCTTTTAGGTTATAGGTTAGGTTGCTTATTTGAGATTGTTCTTGCATTTTGAAGGTGTGTATATCTCTATGAACTGCCCTCTTAGGACTGCTTTTGCTGCATCCCATAGAATTTTTGTGGTTGTGTTTTCATTGCCATTTATCTCAAAGTATTTTTAATTTCTTCTTTGATTTCATCATTGGACTATTGTTTTTTAAGTAGCATTTTGTTTAATCTCCGTGCTGTCATTTTTTTTCTGTGGTTGATTTCTATTTTCATGGCGTTGTGGTCAGAGAAGGTGCTTGAAATAATTTCTATCCTCTTAAATTTGTTGAGGTTTCTTTTGTGCTTGAATACATGATCTATCCTAGAGAATGTTCCATGTGCACTTGAAAAGAATGTATATTCTATTTTGGGGGGGATGTAATGTCCTAAACCAAATCCAATTGTTCTATTGTGTCATTTAGTATTTCTGTTGCCTTATTGATTTTCTGTGGAAGATCTTTCCAGTGATGTTAATGGGGTGTTTAAATCTCCTATTATGATTGTGTTCCCATCAATTTCTCCCTTTATATCTGTTAGTATTTGCTTTATGTATTTAGGTGTGCCTATATTGAATGCATATATGCTAATGAGTGTAATATCCTCATCTTTCATTGCTCCTTTAATCATTATATAGTGTCTTTCTTTATCTTTCTTTATGACCTTTCTTTTATTCTATTTTGTCTGAAATTAGTATTGCTACTCCTTCTTTCTTATCATTTCCATTTGCATGAAGTGTATTTTTCATGCTTTCACTTTCAATCTATGTGTGTCTTTGTTCCTAAAGTGGGTTTCTTGTATGCAGAATATTGTAGGTTCTTATTTTATTATCCAGTCTGACACTCTATGTCTTTTGATTAAAGCATTTAGTCCATTGGCATTTACAGTAATTCTTGATAGGCATATGTTTATTGTCATTTTGAACTTAGTTTTCCAGTTGATTTTTTTTCCTTCTGCCAAAGTTGCTTTATTTTATTTTATAAAATTTTTTTAGAGTTAGTAATTTTACAAGTTTGTGTCAAATTCCTGTGTAGAGCACAATTTTTTTCAGTTATACATGAACGTACATATATTCATTCTCACTTTTTTTTTGGCTGTGAGCTACCATAAGATCTTGTATATATTTCCCTGTGCTATACAGTATAATCTTGTTTATCTATTCTACATTTTGAAATCCCAGTCTGTCCATTCCCACCCCTGCCCCTTTGGCAACCACAAGTTTGAATTCTAAGTCTCTGAGTCTGTCCAGTTGATTTGTTATTTTCTCTTTGTTCCTTTATTCTTGTGTGTGTGATTTGATATATTTTTTTGTATTATCTTAGTTTCTTTTTATTTTTTGTGACTCTATTGTATGCTTTTGACTTATGATTACCCTGTTTATCAAGTATATTAACCCATTACTATATCTGTTTGCTTTAAACTTTTAGTCATGTGAGCTCAAACACATCCTAAAAATAATTTTAAAAAATTTAAATATCCACATTTTCTTACTCCTTTCTCCCACCTTTAATGATTCTGATGTCCTCTTTTACATCTTCATGTTTATTCTGTTTCAACACATTGTAGCTATTGCCTTTCTCATTATGATTTTCTCCTTTCTATGCCATCCTGCTCCTTTTCTATTTACAGTAGACCTTTCAATATTTCTTTTAATATAGGTTTAATATTGATGAATTCTTTTATTTTTCACTTGCCTATTAAATTCTTTATCTCTCCTTCTATTCCAAACGATAACCTTGCTGAATAAAGTATCCTAGTTTCCAGCTTTTTCTCATTCAGAACTTTGAATATATTTTGAAACCTCATAAGGCTTTCAGCTGATTTCTCTAGACAGACCCTGTAGGCCAGAAGGGAGTGGCAAGATACTAATACATTTTTGGCATATCATCCTAATTTTAAAACTTAATGAAAATTACTTAAATTTTTAATATTGTTTGCTTCTGACATAGCTACCTCTTCGAAGCAGAGTACTATTTTAAAACATGGTATACTAATAGTAGAAGAACCACTTTCCTGATTATTAAATTTTAATAATAGTAATAACAACTGCATATTATCCTCTACCTAACAAATGTCAACTTTGTGTTTCTAAAACCAAAATCTTATTTTTAATTATTTGTGTTGACCCTATCTCTAGTGTGGTAAAACATCCACACTACCAATTCACCTAATCTGATATTTAAATTATACTTAAGATATCATTTGTTGTTCCTGTAGACAAAGGGAATATTTTACTGTAAGACGATTAAAATATTTTGGAAAGCTATGGAGTACTGACTTAGCAGTAGTCACCTACTCTGGTGTTTAGCCCAGAATCAATTCCTATCACCTTTATGTATTGACCTGGATGTACAGTGTCTTAATAGCTGTTTAAATATCTTCTATGTTAGTTCTTTCTACTTTTTTCTCAATCAACTTAACTATTTTCAATAACTATTTTTCAGAAATCTTTCAAAATTGATGGAATTTTAGTAGCAGGAAATTTATTATTTTCACTGAAGTTATAACTTTCTAATATTTTAATGTCATTTGAAATAAGTTTTGTAGGAAAATTGGGTAACTATTGATAGTCAGCCATCTTGAAGTTTTATATGCAAGACATATACTTGGAAAATATTAAATGTATTACCATATAAATATCATAAATAAATTTGTACTTTATAATATATGATTTGAAAATAAAGCATTCACTAATATTTCCTGGTGGTGGGATACACGTAAGAAAGGGGCTGCTTCTTGTGGCAGCAGCATTTGTTTTTCGGTCTTACATTCTTAGTGTTATTTTTATGAAAAAATGCTGATGATATACTCCTACAAAGGAAAAAACAGTCACAGAGGCCTGTCTTGAATTCCCTGCTCACTTTTTGATTAGTCTTATATCAGATATATAACTGCATCATTTAATTATATTCTCATATTAGGTAATAGTTTTCTTTTTTAATCATCATATAATATTCTTTAAAAATACACGCTAGCACTAAATGCTCTAGGAACTTATAAGATCTCCTAATAATATAGACTATACTTGTCTTTATGCTCCATAGTATATTCTACTGGTGTGCACACTCGTATATACACACATACACACAAACTAATACACCCCCATACACAAATGCAAATCAAAGTGATGTTCTTTTATCAATTCCAAGGAGTACTATAGATACAGTCAAAAGATAATTCCAAAATTTTGTTTCACCAAGCTATCTTGTTGCTTATATTGTGTTAGTAATATTTCCATATACCTACTTCATGGCATGAAAAGAATCAGTTTGGATACTTTGTCTTTTTATTTCCCTATTCTCTGTCAATTGACTCTCTACTTTTTTAATGTATTTTTTTCCTGTAAGATATTATTTTTTTTGTAGTGATTTTTCTAGTGGTCTCATAAAATAAACTTCAAAGTGTAGTGATGCTTGTATATCAGTTTATAAGAAACAGTTTAGATAGAGTGCTGCACATCATACAGATATAATTTGATAGCAAATCAATATGTGCCAACCAATGAAATACATCAATTTAAATTAGATGAAAAATATTGAAAACATAACTTACAGGGACTTATTTTTTCAATAGAAAGCCATCTGTCCCTACTTGAATAATCAGAAAAGCTCATAGTTAAGGAACATAAAAAGCCCTAGGCTTAAACAGTTATAAAACAATTTGAGTTTTATTTATTCACACAGTATGGTAAGCCTGATTAAAAGTAAGGAGGTAGAAACATGGCACAAAGAAAAGAGAGATGAAGCTATATAAAGCACTAAAAATCAATTTTACAGCAATCTAAAACCAATGAGACTCTGACAAATTGTGTCACAATGTAACTTTTTTCCATGTATTAGAATGTTGCTATATGTTGAACAACCTTATTTATTTATTTTTTCTTCCTGCCACTCAAAA
Source organism: Camelus ferus (assembly GCF_009834535.1). NCBI lineage: Eukaryota > Metazoa > Chordata > Mammalia > Artiodactyla > Camelidae > Camelus > Camelus ferus. The sequence goes on from NC_045709.1 coordinate 62,952,072, forward strand.
TCCAGAGGAAATTCATAATGTCTTATTTAAAAAGATAAATCTTTGGACTTCATTATAGTTTTTGTGAAGATGTCAATTTCTAGATGTTTGACATAATAGAGAACAATGATATAAATTAGTTAAAGGAAATACTTACTTTGATGTCACAGTAACTCTAAAGTATAATCTATACAGTTGTTACAGAAGGCATTAGAGAAGCACTGAATTAGAAATGTAAACACTATACTGATGTATCAGTGTGGTACACATTAGGCCAATTTCAAAATAATTATCACCACAAGAAGTAGTCCATAGGCAATTTTAAGCTGACATAATTGAAGTGAATTATCACTTTACCAATCATTTTAAAGGAATTTTATTGTTGAAACTAATATCTACATATCATACATTTTTGGAGCTATAGACACTTTTCTAAATGTCACAAATATAGATATTTATAACTGGATCTATGATAATTGTTACCTCAATACTTAAACCCACAGTGTACTTTTAATATATTAATATAAAATTTATCACAGTTATTGTGTAATTATTTATCTTTGGGAATGTTTGATCATTAGAATGTGAACTTAAAGATGCAGTATTTGATTGTATATTTATATCTAAACCCTCTAGTACAGTGTAGAATACTAATAAATAGCCTCTTTTGGGAGTCTATTTTTCTGTTTTGGCAAAAATATGAGCATACACATGTACCATAAAATATAATTCAACCTAATCACAAATTACACCTTTTTACTCAGTAATTATGCTGTGTATCTGTAGACCTTTAACTTTTCCTTTCTCTGCTATCTATTTTGGGTAAATTTCACTCAGTTTAACATTTTAATTTTCAGGATTAATGAAGATTAATCAATATATTTAACAAGCAAATGAAACACAAGTGATAGGTAATGTACCAATGATACATGTTAATACTCAAAGATAAAATACTGAATTTGAAATAACTTATAAAAATGAAAGGTATAAATATGCCTTAGACAGCTCCCTTCTTATATGGCCTCTGTGTTTCCTCCAATTTTATGCCATGTGGCTTAGTTACCAATAGGTAGAAGCAGGTGCCTACATCATTGTTAAAGACCAGAATAATTGCAAAGATTTTCTACACAGGTCTGGTCGACTCTGGGTAAAATGACTTGGTTATGCTTTTTGAAGATAAAACCTAGTGCTGGGTAAAACCAGCTTTTTTAATATAAATAAACCAAAAAGATTATTGGTGAAGATTCATTTTAATAAAGTGTTACATTTTGAGAAATATTTTTTGGTTATAATTATCCAGAAATAAAAGATAACATAAGTTTAGATTCTTTAAAATTCTCAAATTACTGTAAAACTTGTCAAGG